>NC_057764.1:17499763-17735383 GCF_010389155.1 Erigeron canadensis
ACTCCAGAAAATCAATTGAATTCTTGCACCACTGATATGTTGTAAGCAAATAATCCCGGGTCAATACTCTAAGTGGACAAAAGCTCACCCAATCAACCAGATTATCGGTGACTCCAGTAGAGGGTTCAGACCAGAAGTGCCTCTAGTGAACAATGTCTATATGTCAGCTTCTTATCACTGATGGAACCGAAGAAGATTGACGAGGCAATGAATGACCGAAGCTGAGTGATAGCTATGCAAGAAGAGCTTCACCAGTTCGAACGAAATAAAGTTTGGAATCTGGTTCCTCCTCCAGTTGGCAAGAAAGAACCAATTGGAACCAGATGGGTCTTCAGGAATAAGAGTGACGAAGATGTGTCATGTGATCAGAAATAAGGCCGGATTGGTGGCACAAGGGTAGTCCAACAAACCTTGGACTTTGAAGAATCATTTGCACCAGTAGCGAGGTTAGAAGCCATCAGAATTGTTTTAGCCTTTGCTGCTCATCATAAGTTCAAGGTCTACCAGATGGACGTAAAAAGTGCATTTTTGAATGGAGAATTAGAAGAAGAAGTTTTTGTCAAGCAACCTCCAGGCTTCATTGTGAAAAGCATCCACATTGGGTATATCGTAGACAAGGCACGTATGGCCTCAGACAAGCCCCTCGATCCTGGTATGATACTCTGACCAAACACTTATCAGAAAATGGTTTCAAAAGAGGTGCAATTGACAATACCTTATTATTCTTCGTGAAAGAGGTAATCTTTTGTTGGTACATTTTATGTTGATGATATTATTTTTGGTTCTACTGATGAATCTTTTGTGCAGAAATTTTCAAAAATCATGTCTTCAAAATTTGAAATGAGTTTAATGGGTGAATTAACATTTTTTCTTAGACTCCAGATTAAACAAACTAGTGATGGTATTTTTATTAATCAGAAAAATATGTTAGATATATTTAAGAAAATTCGATATGAATTCTTCACCCTCAAACAACTCCTATATTTCTGCACCTTTAACAATAGATTCAGACCCTGATGGAAGCATAGTGAACACCACTGCTATAGAGGCATGATTGGTTCACTAATGTATTTAACTGCCAGTAGACCAGATATAATGTTTGCAACATGTCTTTGTGCCAGATATCAGTCTAACCCAAAAGAATCTCATCTGGCGGCTGTAAAGCGCATTTTGAAGTACCTTAAGGGTACTCCCAGTTTGGGTCTTTGGTATCCCAAACGCAGGATCAGGCTAGGCTAGATCTAATGGTTATCAGATTCAGATCATGCAGGTTGTAAGATAGACAGGAAATCCACTACTGGTGGATGTCATTTCCTTGGTGGCAAACGGTGAGCTGGACCAGTACAGAAAACTTCAGTTTCTTTATCCACTGCTGAAGCAGAATATGTGTCTGCAGCCAGTTGTTGTGCTCAGATACTCTGGATGAAGCACCAGTTACTTGATTACGGTATTAAGTATTCAAAGACTCCTATCTTTTGTGACAATACCAGTGCCATTGCTATCTCAAACAATCCAGTCATACATTCCAAAACAAAACACATTAATATCAGGTATCATTTTATTCGCAATCATGTAATGAAAAATGATGTTGAAATCCATTTTTTTCCCACTGATTAAACAACTTGCTGACATTTTTTCAAAACCTTTGGATGAGAAAACTTTTCAAAATCTTGTCAGTGAGTTGGGAATGTTGAACCCTTAATCTGGAACCTTGTTATGAACGCCTTTGTGACACTGGCAGGGTTCTTTGATTCCAGATTTATAAATCTATACCAGTAAAGCTATCAAACGCCTTTGTGATACTAGCTTTGCACTGATAGATTTATGGATCACCATTCAAGGGGAAAGACTCAGACCACATTCTTTTACTTATCTAAGTTTCAAAGGGAATTTATTAATTTATTTTCTCACTGGACAAATTTTTCTGAAAAATGTTTCTAGTACCTTGTAAATGTGTCCCTCTCATTAATACTAGATAAGTTGATGTGCATGTTTGAAGTAACTTCTGTTGCTTTGTAAATGTGTCCCTCTCATTTGTTTATATTAGTTGATGTGCGTGTTTGAGGATTACCAGAATGGTCAATCTGGGTACTTACTGGAGTGTCCCTCTAGTGTACCATTAATGCATGTTCTAATGGCCTAATCCACCAGTGAAACTGGAGTGTCCAATCAACCTCCAGATGCATTAAAATGAGTCTGTGTGTGTCAAATCATTTCTTTTTTTTAATATTTAAGGATAGTGCATGCCAACCTTACAAATTTTTCATCTGGATAGTTACTGTTCAGCTTACGTAGCATGACACTTTTAATTTAAATGATGGTTTTTGTTATCTGGGAAGACAAAAAGTGTTAGTGGGTAATTTTTGTGGGCTGTCAACCGTCATACATTTATGTGTGATGGGAAACATTAAATGCGGATGTCAAAACCGATCAAAACTGTTTTGAACTTTTTCAAACTTACCGTTTTGAATTCCATTTTCTCTTTCCACTATAAATACCCACATTTACCTTCACTTTCAGATTCATCTCGAAAAATCATTTACTCCCATATCTTCAAATTCCTTCATTTATTTCCTTCTTTATTTACTCTCCAATCATCATCATCCCTCTTATTAAATTTCTGCTTTCACTCTTAAATTCCTTTACTTTCATTTTCATAATATCTAAAATGGCTCCTAAACCCATCTCCTAAAAATCTTCTTGCTGCAAACTATAATCCTGCCGATAATGTCAAGAAGGCATCTCATATATCTCTTTCTGCTGATGCCATCCGCATAAATATGAATAACTGGATGGCAAAACTCTCAACAAATCACACTGCCACTTCTATCATTGGAAGGTTGAATACCTTCTTCTTGAGCAGTCCACTCTATGGTGCCCTAACTCTTAATCCGGGCAAAATGTATCATGAATATCTCTGTGAATTCTGGTATACTGCTGTGTACGTAGAAAGTGATGAATCCATCTACTACACCTTAAAGCAAGGCACCAAACACTTCACCATTACTGTTGATTCCCTCAGGGATGCTCTAAGGATGAATTATTTTGATGAAAATGAAATGCCCATTGAGATTCCATCTGGAATCAATACCAGGGAGGTGTGCAGGTTGATGGGGTACACAGAAATAGTAGACGAGAATGGTCAGCTGCTCAGGAAGGGCACTGTATATATGAGCAGGCTGACAGACTCATGGAGGTATTTCTTCAGTCATCTTGTTGAGTGTTTGGGTGGCAATTCTGGAGGTCTGGATCAGATTAACTAGACACAACTCCAGATTGCTTACTGCCTATGGAATGGATACAGGGTGGACTTTGCCCAGATCTTCTTTAATGATCTGGTGGACAGACTGAGGGTCAAGAGCAGGAAGGCCTTCATTCCTAACATTCGATTCTGTCCATCATATTTAGGAGGGCCTTGAAGAATGAGTACAATGTAAATACAACTCATTTTTCAATGTGTGAATATCTGAGGGACCTGAACCAGTTGACCTCATCTCCTACTGAGGTCGACATTATCGGTGATGCTCTATCAATTCAGAATTCAAGAAGATGCAATTGCATCATTACCTGATGAGGAGGTTGTTGGTGAGCCTCATAATGATGAGGAAATTGTTGATGATGGTACTGCTGAAAGGGTGCAACCTATTTCTCAGTTCGCCCCAGATCTTCAGCAGCCTAGTGTGAATATTGTTGAAATTCCACCTAACCCCACCAGGCCAAGGAATAGATTTCGTCGTCTGAGGAGAGACGGGGTTCTGGTATCAGCCCTTCCAGAATCTACTCATCAAGATTCTGGAGAAATGGGTCAGGAGACTGCCCCAGTAACCACTTCCCCAGTACAAGTAAAAGGAAGTGGTGAAGAAGAAAGAGGATCTGGATCACCTCTTGTCATTCCAGTGGCAACTGCTGAAAGTGGGGACATCATGGCTGCTGATGGGTCCCTGATTGTTGAAGAAGTTGAGGGGAACAAGTTAGGCAGGTTGAAGGAGAGAATCTGGAGCAGGTGGCTCAGATTGATTTGAATGTCGGGGTGGAGAATGTACAAATAGAGGACCAGGCAGGTGGAACCAGCCCAGATTGGGATATGGTTGATTCTCCACTGTCTGAGGATAATGATTTTGATGTGAACATGAGTTTTCTGGGAGAAGAAGAAATTGATCGCACCATCCACTCTATCTCCCAGTCAATTCTATCTAATATGCCTCCTCCACCCCCATAAAATACACCAACAACCCTCTGCACCAGAAAATCAACATTCTGAACCACTAGCAGTCACCCAACCAACTGAAAATATCACAAGGGTGTTGCCAGTATCATTAATCACCAGAATCACCAATCCTTCCAGTGGTCTCTCCTCTTCTTCTTCAACCGAGGTCCAAGGCCTTTTTGATAAGGTGGCGGACCTGGAGAGATCACTTCAGGCTTCTTCTCAAGTTATTTCTAACTTCAAATCTATAATTTCCAATAATCTTAAGTCAGAAATGAACATTTTTGCTGGTAATAAGAAGATAGTCTGAGAAGCTGGATGAACTTGTCTTGGCAACAAATAGAAATTCTGAATCAGTACAAGTTGCAGTCCAGGGAATCAAGGAGGATGTGGTGAGAAGTGTTCAGACTGCCATTCAAACTGAAGTTGCTCAACCTTTTGGCAAGTCTGACTGGTGATGTTCAGAATTTGACCACCAGAATAAGCTCTCTGGAGAGCAGGCCAACCCTGGAGAAAAACTCAGTGGTCAGCACCCTCAGTGATGAAGTTGTTAGAAAGTTCAGAGGAAATATGTTGAAAGAAATCACTGAGGAGGTGTCTGAAACTCTCCTTAGAAATCTCCGAGATGGGTTGTTGCCTGAAGTTATGAAGATCATTGACGCCCAGTTGCCTCGCCACTTTCCTCAGGATCTTGAGATAATCAAAAAGGAAGTGATGCAGTTGAGGAAAACTGTAAACAACATTGCTCCAGTGTCTGGTCGAACATTTGACTCTGCTGACAGACATAAACTGGATCAGGTGTGGAATCATCTTTAGTCTGGAGATGCTTCCAAGGGGGAAGGTTCTGGTTCTGGAACAGAGAAGGTTGATCTCAGGAAGACGATAGATGTCTGGAAGAAGGTGATTGGTGAAGATGTCACTGGTACTGAAGCCAGTGGACAAGTTGAGGAAGAGGCTGCTGGTACTGATGCCAGTGAGCCAGTTTTTGAAGAGTTCCCAGATATCACTACAACAATGAAAAGTCTCAAAAGAAAGAAAGTGGTATCTGGGGAACCAACAAATGAAGCAGAAGAGTATGTGTCTGCTGATGAGGCCAAGGCAAAGAGACTGGAGCAAGAGTGCATCTTAATTGAAATCTTCAAGAAAAACTTAAAAGATGACTTGATTGCTCACCAGTTGGATATGGCCAGGCATGGGATTCTGGATTCTTACAACGCTGGTAGGTTGGGCGTACAAATTGAAGTTTACAAGAAAATGATCCGAGGCTGAAGAAGTGTCTGGATGCCTTGGATGATGTCTATATTCGATCTATGTATGCTCAGGATGAACAAGTATATGATTCTGAAATTTATGGGGTGAGCATACTGGATCTTATTGCCCAGAGAAGAGAAGAACTGAAAAATCTCCAGCAGCAAGTAAGGAGTAATGCAACTGCTCTGGAGCATGAATATAGGAAGAAAGTCAAGGGTTTGCCCAAGGCACCAGTCAGAAAAACCAAAGCTGCCAGAGATGCAGATCTCAACACCTTCATTCCCTTGAACACAACTGAAAGGATTAATAAAGAAAATTTTCAACAAGTTGCTGAACAGAGAACGGTGTCCAGGGAAGTGGATGAAATGGTGAAAAGGGCTCAGACAAAGGAAAAGTATGAACATTTGTCACAATTTAGAGCTGATGTCCGACCAATAATGGGTGCTGAGATCCATCTGGCAGAAAATCATGATAACTTCTCTAAGTTTCATGTCAAACTCTTCAGAGATGGGAACTTTACTGATGAAAGAAAAGACACCTCAATCAAGGCTTTTAGGTGGTCAGAGTTAAGAGAGATTGGGCTTTCATTCAGGGGTAAAGATGTCTCCCAAGATGTGAAATAATTTATGAAGAGGATTGGCAAGGAATGGATGAGGAAGGAGTTGATGGAGATGGAGATGGGCTTAAGGACTTTTCTTACTTCGTCTTCATCTCCAGGTGTAAAGAGGAAGGCCACTGAAGAGCCAGCTAGGCATGCTGAAAAGAAATAGGCCTGACTCTGATATTGTACTTGTATTTATTCTAATGTTGATAAAATTGTAACTTTCCTCGAGTTGATGTCTATAAATATAAGTTGCAATTCCTATTTGTTTTACAAGTACTTATCCAGATTAAGTCTAGAAATTAAAATGTACAAACTGGGAACACTGATGATCTATAAAGTGGCTCTCCAGAAAATCAAATTAGACTTAGTCAAATTTTTCAAGGATTCTTCAAGCACAAACTTGTATAGATAAAAGCTTGAAAATCCTTGCATAATTTCTAAACAAATAGGGGGAATTTGTTAGGTCCAGATTTACTGGACTCGCTCCAGACGTAACTACTGGAGCCCTCTGAAGATTTGTCCAGAAATTATGTGAAGACCAGTGAACAACTTACTTGTATAGAAATCTGGATTCCACCACATTTGTTCACTGGACTTCACTCCAGTCACGATCTTTCCACTAAAGAACATTTTCACTGAAGTCGAAGACTGAAGTCTGAAGAAAGAAGTCTGACAAATAGCGGAGCTCACTGGAAGACTTACCAGATCTCCTGACTGGAGTCCTTGTCAGTGTTCTAGACCTTACAAGTCTGAACACTGATTACGAGGAATTGACTTTATGCCTTTAACCGGACAATCCATTTGTCTTTTGTTAAAAGCCTTACACGCATGTAAAGGTGGTTGGTTAATTAGAAGACAAGTCACTATCATGTGACTTTATTCTTGTACTTTAATCAATGCTTTTAAGGAATTAATGTAATTTTCTTAAATGCATGTAACCATATTTGTACGGAAAAAGAATATTATATTTATTCCTTTTGCCTATAAATACCAAGTCAATTCCTCGTCCAAATTACATACTTTTGCAATTTGGTGCCTTTGCTCAAATACTCTCGATTTAAACAGTCATACTTCAAAACTTTAAGTATTTCGATCAAAGAGTTTATTTAGCAAAGATTAGATCACTTGTAGATCATAGGTTGTTTAGATACTTACTTTGTAATATCTTGTTCCGCAACAACCTTGTATTTTATTTAACATCAATAAATAAAATACACTTGAAAATTACATTGTGTCTCACCATTTACTTATTTGCTTATCTTTCTATTGCTTAAGTACGTATTACATTATATATGTTCTTGCATTTATATTAATCGTAATACTAGTCCAATCTAGTGCTTACTTGACGTTTAATACTAGTCCTCTCTAGTGATTACTTGACTTGTTATTCTACACTTGTGTGAGTAAGGGACTTCACAAATGTGTCTTAAGAAAATGAATAATAATCAAATTAATTATCAAGCAAGATAGCTCTAGACACAACGTGATCAAATGAAGGTGGGGACTGGAGCAGAGTGTCGCCCCTATTGAATATCAACATCTTCCAAATGAAGAGTCAATAGAAATGTGAAAATCTCCATGAGAAATGAAACAGGTATTTGTTAAGAAACACTTGGGTGGTTAGGTAAAGATGTGCATCGCTTCACTGGGTCCATGAAGTCTTTCTCAAGATATCAACAAATGACATCCGATAGAAATGTGTTTAACCCAGCGATTTTGAGAATTTTAGGGAAGGGTATCATTTCTTTTAACCCTTTTCTCACAACATTTGACCGTAACCTCTCACTTTTCGACTTTACTCCCTCATCCTATTTGCACGAAACCATCATCACTCAAAATACCCTTACAATCTAATGAAAGAATTGAATACTCCAGGGTTAGAACTCATCGCCGATGATGAAGTTCATGGAGTGAACGAATCACTCAAGTGCAAACTAATCACTAAACTTCAATTGATGAAAAGTCATATGAAAATCATCAAATGTGTGTATGAAAAGATTTAATAACACATTTGAAGTTTTGAAATCACAAACTCCCCTTAGTCTATGCAAAAGTAGATTAAAATTTGTTTTCATAGAATGGTGAAGCAAAAATTGGTTTTTGTGAAATCAAAAAGAGTAAAATCTTTGTTGTGATATATACAGAAAAATTTGAGAGTCTAACGTGAACAAGATTTTAAGAAACACAAAGTTTTGCTTCAACAACAATGTTCATAGTAAGATTGCTAGGGAGTACACAAAGGCGTTCGATACTTCGCATCATACATCAACAAGTTGGATGCAAATAAACATTTTAAGAAAATTTTTTTAACTCAATCAATTGTTCAAGATGATACAACCAGGGAGTACACAAAGGCGTTCGATCATTTGCTTCTAATATCAACAATTGAGAGTTTTGGGAAAAAATTTGTTTAACAACAGAGAGTAACAAATTCTTTTGACGGGAAAAATAATTCTTGCCCATGATCTTAAAAAGAAATCATGAAAGCCTCTTTTGGAAATAAATAAAACTATGAATCACGGGTTATACACAGAGTATGTATAAGCCATTGTGATATAAATAAATCAATGAAGCATAGGTTACATACATAGTATATGTAAACCACTTTTGAAGAAGAAAAGAAAAAAAAAAAAAGAAAATCTTTTTGTTATTTTTCAAATGTTTTATATTTTTGTATTTGATTTTGTTTTTCGAAATTTCATATTTTGTTTTTAAGAATGTATCAAGAACAAAATAAGTTAAGGTTCAAGATTTAACATGCCAAGTTTGGAGATATGAAATTTAAACCTCTTTTCGTCCAATGGTTTGGTGAACAAATCTGCAAGCTGATAGTCAGTGCCCACAAAGTAGAGCTCGATGTCACCTTTCTCAATATGATCTTTGAGAAAATGATATCTCACAACAATATGCTTTGATCGAGAGTGGTTTACTGAGTTGACTGCAATAGTTGCGTTTTCATCCATAACACTTGAGCACAACAACTAGTCGCAACCACATATTCAGCTTCAGCTGTTGATAGTGACACACAATTCTGTTTCTTGGAAGACCAACTCACAATTTTATCACCTAAAAATTGTAAAGTACCGGAAGTGCTCTTGCGATCAAGCTTACAACCTGCATGATCTGCATCTGAATAGGCTGTTAGATTGAATCCAGTATCCCTTGGATACCAGAGACCTAAATTGGGTGTGCCCTTCGGATAACGAAATATTCATTTCACAGCTTGAAAATGTAAATCAGTTGGAGCAGCTTGATACCTAGCACACATATATGTTGCAAACATTATATCTGGTCAAATGCTGTAAGAGCTTGATATAGTTCATCTAAGACACCATCTCTTGTAGCCATCATATCATCTTCCTCCTCATTAGATGAAGAAACAACTACCATTTGCCTTTTAAGAGCTTCAGAAACCTTCTTTTCAACAATCAATGCCAAAGGATCAGAAGATACAACTTCTGGCATTTTGTTTGATGAAGCTTTGTTTAGAACTTGATGTTCATTGAGTTTGAAGGATTCGTGAAGATTATGGATGGTGACCTTGGTCAGATTTTGATGTTGCTTAATCTGTGTTCCAAAATCTTCCCATTCAGGACCAAGAGCTTTGATGAATTTGATGTTTAACTCAATCTCTGATTTTTTGACATTGTTCTTCCTAAGTTCATTTATGACATTGCAGAACCTACAGTAGACAGCCTCTAGAGATTCATTTGGCAATTTGCTAAAGCTATCAAACTCAGTCAACACATTTGTCAATCTTATTGTTGAAGTCACATCAGATCCTTCCATTTGTCTTGCCACCTCATCCCATATCTCCTTGGCTGTATCATAAGAATCAACAGAACCATAGATTTCATCTGGTAGTGCTTTGTATAAGCATGATCTAGCTCTGTTATCTGCAGCTGTTCAATCTTTTTGTTCAGCATTCAAAAGATCAAGAGTGAGTATTGCACCGGTAGTGGGATGGCGATGAACTGCAAGTCCATTAAGGATAAAATCTTTAAGTAGGAGACCATTTGGTTGACATTCCATATTGTCCATAAATCTTTTCTTCGATAGTCCATAAGAACCACGGTAGAGAACTGGAGGTCTTGTATCGGAACCCAATGCCAATGCTTCACGAGAAGCCATTTGAAAGAGATTTGATTTGAAACTTGAAATGAAACGAGAGTTGTTAAAATCAGGAAATGAAACGATCTTGGTGAAGATCGTTCTAGGTGAAGATCGTATTGGAAGATCGTCCTAGATTTGAAGAAAGAAATAAGACGATTTAATGGAAGATCGTCTTGGAAGTAATTCAGTGGAATTTGTCTAAGTATGAAATGAAATTGAAATTGAATTAAAGGAAATTGTAATGAAAGTTGAGAAATAAGAGTTTTGGAAATGAAACGATCTTGAAGGAAGATCGTCTTAGAAATTGTAAGGAAAATGAGACGGTCTTGTTTTGAAGATCGTCTTAGATTCTGAGTACTTGAAGAAATTCTCTAAGTAATTTTTGAAAAATTGGACAGAGTTCCAGTATGAAATGGAGTGAAAGAAATTTGAGCAAAACCAATCAATGAGATTAGTTACCCAAGAAGTGTGTGATTCCCAATCACAACGACTTCAAATGATCAATCAAACCACACCAACTTTCAAAGAAACTGAGACGATCTTGTCAGGATCGTCCTAGGTTTCAAGAAGCTGAGACGATCTTGTCAGGATCGTCCTAGCTTTCTGTCACAAAACTAACAATTTTCAAATACTTTTTAAGTATTTGAATTGACCAAACCAATCCTTTCGGATTAGTTAGCCACAAACAAACACTTCACACCACAACCACTTGCCAGAATGATCTTGTGAAGATCGTCCTACAAGCCACAAAGCTTATTAATCTAGAAAATGAAAGTTCAAAGACTGAGACGACCTTGTGAAGATCGTCCTAGCCAAGATCGTCTTGTGGTAATCTTCTTCAACATCTCATCAGCGATTTTCAAAAACTCCATTGATGAATTCTAAAAACTTCAATATCTTTCAAATTACTGAGAGTTAGAACTTGAAATCACTTGCAAAATGTTTGTTTTCACCTCCGCAACAAATCCTTAAACAAAATTCAGCTAAAAACACAACAGAATCAAATCCCAAATTTTAGCGCCAAAAACTCAAAAATTTAATCTCGAGTTGTAGATCGAATTGGAACTTGAAACTTGACAGGAATGTGTTTCAAACTATCAGGAATCTAATTGTAAACAAAAATCTATGAATTTATGCGATTTTATCGATGAAAAATGAAGAACAAGATATGGTTTGAAAAATGGTTTTGATTTTGAATTGTTGATGAAACTGTGATTGAATTCAGTAATGGATCGATATCAGAATGATGTTTCGCTCTGATACCACATGTAATTAACACGATTTCATCTCCGAATTCACAGATTCAATGTTGGATTTCTGTGTGTGTGTTCTTGGTGTTTTAGTGTGTGTTTCTAGAGAGAGAGAGAGGGGAAAGATTGGTATTAAGTGTGTGTAAAATTATAGGAATGAAATGGAATGGGGAAAAGGCTTATGATTTCTAAGGTGTTGAGGGGTATTTATAGTCTAACTAAACAATTATCCTAATTATCACATCTACTCCCTCAACCTTAGAAATCATTTCACTATGACTTAACAACAAGTAAGTCCACTAACTTAAATTACAATTTATCACTATTTTTGGATTTCTAACATTTACTATAGAAGATCATTTCTATATGATGATCTATAGTGTGTGTGTGTATGGTATTGGGTATGTTTTATGTCTATTCCAGAATTGCAGTAGTTTAATCACAGGGATGAAGAAACTGGTGTTATTAAGGAAAGAGACTTAAGTGGATGTCGATCTTAGGAGAGATACTGGAATGCATTATAGCAAGTGAATGCTTGTTCACAGGCTCAGATGTTTACGGTTAGAAATTCCTTTATACTCTCATAAAGGACACTTTATCCACCATATCTATTCCTGTTAAGCACAATTGACTTAAAGATCTATTTATTTTGAATTTTGTGCAAAAGAAAATTAAAGTCATGTGTTTAATATCTCTATTTTTGAAGGTGACTTTAATTTAGCTGATCTGTTCACTAAGGCTTTCGACCGAACTTGTTTCGAGTTGCTAGTCCAATTGATTGGAATGAGAAATCTATAGTGATAGTGTCTCTCAACAGGAACTTTGTAAAATGAGTCGTGTTCCAAGTTATTAATAATCGGTAACTAGATTGGTCTAGGATGATCTAGGATTGGTCCAGGTCGACCTTGGAGGTCTAGCTAGATTAGTATAAATAGGAGATTAAACCTTATGCTTAAGGTTAATCTCTCTAGTTCGTGTTTCGATATTTTGTGAGCTCGTGTGTTAATTGTAATCGTTATTACCGAATTAATACAAGGCTTCGTTTTTATCATTAGTATATTGTTCATTGTTCGTGTATTCGGTTTACCGAATATTGTTGATTGCTAGTGTTCGAGATTATCCGCACTCAAACATTAGTTATCTAATTTCGTAGATCCGGTGGCTAAGGGACTAACAATTTGTATCAAGAGCTTTGGATCGTGTATTGGTAAAGACTTGAAATTTGAATTTCGGTTTTGGTTTGAACTTGTTTGAGATTGAACTTTTTAAGTTTGATTTCGGTAAATCAAGCTTTGAACTTGAAAATCTGAAGCTTTTTGAGTTCTAGTTTTCAGTTTGGTTTGAACTTGTTTGAGATTGAACTTATTGAGTTTGATTTCGGTAAATCAAGTGTTGAACTTGTAAACTCGAAACGTTTTAGTGTTCTACTTTTCGGTCTTTAATTTTTCAAGAACTTGCTGTTTACTTCTAGATCTGAAATTGTCTGAATTTTGAACGTAATAACTCTTTTGAGTTTTGGTTTGAATTTTGTCAATCAATTTTTGGACTAGTAACTCTAAGCAATCACGAGTTCCTTGAATTTTGCAATGGATCAAAAGTTGTTAAGCCGATTAATGGAGATGGAACATGATGTGGGTAAATCCACATCTCCTCCGAAACTGCTAAGGATTGAGGAATATCCGTCATGGAAGACTCGTTTTGAAAACTATCTAAGATGGACGGATGTCCGTATGCTGATTTGCATAAAGGATGGTTTTAGTCAAGCAACTGTGAGTTTTGCTGATGTCAAAGAGAAGGCTAAATGGACAACACTTTCTGGTGATGAAAAACGGATGTTCGAAGCCGAACACAAGGCATATGGTTGTATTACTATGTGTCTGCCAGAGGATATTTTGCACACTTTTGAGCAAGAATCATACACTACGTCGAAGGAACTTTGGGATGCCTTAGCTAATAGGTATGAAGGGGATGATGTAGTGAAGAAAGGAAAGCAGGATCTTTTGAAGGCTCAGCACTTGGTTTTCAAGGCAATGTAGAACGAGACACTTGATAAGTTGGTAAATAGGTATTACCATCTCATGACAGAGATGAGAAATCATGTTGTGCCACTAACGACCGCCGAAAAGAATGAAAAATTTCTTGATGCTTTACCATCTCAATGGGATTTTTATTCGGTGTTGATCAAACGTGATCCTACGTATGCTAATATGACTCTTGATACGGTGATAGCGAATTTGAGGGGTTTTGAGTTGAATATTAAGAAGCGTGAAACTCAAACTGATGTCATGCAAAATCCAAAAATTTATCGGGCTAAGAAGCCAAACACGGCTAAACCATCTGGGTCAAGAGCAAGTGCATTTCTTTCAAATTCTGTTGAGCAAGCTGAGATGTTAGGAGATGAAAATAGTTACTGTTTTGTTGTTGCATCGACTGAGAGGAATCAAGTTTCATCAGATTTAGCTGGAGGTTCACCAAGGACTCTTAAGTCTATGCCTCTGAGTGTCAAATCCGCTGAAAGTCATGTTAGCTTGTTGGCTGCTTTCATGACATCCTGTGAGGCATTGATCTCCGGAAATCTGATAGATCCAGAGTTGGCTGATCTAGAATATGAGTAATTGGATCCTGATGATCTTGAAGAAATGGATCTCAAATGGCAACTAGCCATGGTCGCTTGTAGAGCAAGAAGATTCATGGGACGTACTGGAAGAAACTTGACAAATAGAAAAGTAAAGTATGATAAATCTAAAGTTAAGTGCTATAATTGCAATGGATTCGGTCATTTTGCAAGAGAATGTCATCGACCGAAGCAAGAGGCAACCACTAGTTTCTCGAAGCCAAATCTGATTGGTGGTAATCAAAATTCTGGGGCTTCTGCTGGCTCTAAAGCTTTGGTTGCGGAAGAAAAAGCCAAAAAGTTCAACTGGAGTACTTTTGTGGATGAGTCGGGAAATTCAGCCAATGTGTTTATGGCTGAAATTGTTGATCATGTGGCATCAGCTGAGGAAGAGGCACCTAAGTCGACAGAACCTGAATCTTCTTCTAAAAATAAGGTTGTTGAAAGTACTAGTGAAAAGAATGGTGGAGGAGAAGTCTTTAAGCTGAATATTGTTGAAGGATTAAAGATTGAAGAAGCCATTGGCTATATGGCTCGAGTCTCTGCTAATATTTGTGCCATGTACTTAAATTTGTCTAAGAGAAATGAGGGCTTAACTAGACTCAACGATGAATATGCTTTTGGAATGCAAGCTATTCATAATTTACAAGAAGAAAACTCTATGTTAAGAGAAAGAATTAAAGATTTAAACTTAAAAATGAAAGAAGATGAAAAAGATCGAACTGTTTTGAAAGCTAAAGTTTGTGAGCAAGGTCAAATCATTGATCTTGCTACAACAACTTTTGAAAATAAAGTTAAAGAATTGAGCACAGCTCAAAAGGATTTAGTTGAGTCAAATGCTCAAACTATTGCTTTAAAGCTTAAAATAGATGATCTTCATTTGAAACAAAAAAGGGTAGATACTTTTGAACCTTTACCTAACAAGAAAGGTAAGAATGGTTTGGGTTATGGTGAAGTTGAACCACCTTTTAATGATAATTATTCTTTTCTCAAAACTGATGAAATATAGTTGAATTCAGTTAAGCCTGAAGATTTTTCTAAGACAGTTAGAAATACTGAACTCCCCGAGGTTCATACTTCTGAGGAAGTTAAGTCCAATGAGTCAAAGTCAGTGGTTATGGCTGAATCAATACTGACAAGTAATTCTAATGAGTCAGTTGAACCTGATAATCTGGACAAATCTCACTCAATCCCAAGTGAGATTCATAAAACTGTGAAGAGTTCGATTACCAATTTGGAAAAACTTGAACTTAAAATGAAAACTGTATTTACTTTAAAAGGAAAGTCTCAAGTGTTTTCTGAAAAAGAATTTAGTTTGGATAGTTTTAATCCTGACAAAATTGATAAGGTTTGGTGTGTTGACGAAAATGAAGTTTTGTACTTACCTCCACCGTCAAAGTTACCTAGAAAGGTACATTTTGATGAAAGTAACAACAAATTTGCACACGTTGAAAATCTTGAGACATCAAACTCTTCATCGACTAGTTCAACTGGTGAACCGAAGGTCACTCAAAAGAAACTTGTTGAGCAAATGATCTGTTTTAAGTGTCGTGAAAAAGGACATGTTGCGAGTATTTGTCCTTACAAGAAAAGTAGTGACCAACCTGACCAAAAAGTGAATGTTCCTTCTTCTGAGAAAGTTGAATCCAAAAAGAAAATTGATGGGTCAACTAGTGGTTTGGGTAAAAGTTCGAATCAAGGAGTCTTTATAAAAGATCAACCGCAGGTTTATACTAAAGGTGATATGTCATTTGGAACTAGCACAAGCAGACCTATAACACTGTTAAGGGGGAGAACTTCTCAACAAGTTCGTCCTCCAACAATGGTTCAGAATCGACCTCCCGTACATCACTAAGTGAAAAGTGCCCCTTTGCCTCATCAAATTAGAAGTCAACTTAGTGATTTGAGAACCTCTACTAATTATTTCCCTGAACTGCGTATAGATACTGGTCCACCATTACGAAGGCCAGTAAATCCTTTGGTTTGGAGGCCTTCGGGATCGAATATGCATTCTGTTACAAGATCTTCTGTTCCGAGTCAATATGATGGGGAACTGAGGGAGATTATTGTAATGGAGGATGGAAGACCCAAGACCAATGTGGCTTGGGTCCCCAATAAGAAGTGATCTTTTGTTTGATTGTGCAGGAACTAGTAAGGAGAGCTATCAGTAAGTGGTATGTAGATAGTGGCTGTTCTCGGCACATGACAGGGGAAATGGGGTTACTGTGTAAATTTGTAAAAGTTAAGGGTGGTCATGTGAATTTTGCTGGAGAAAATGGTGGAAGCATTACTGGATAGGAAATGTTTCTAATGGCAAGATTAAGTTAGAAAAGGTGAATTATGTTGAGCAACTCAATCACAATTTGATGAGCGTCTCTCAAATTTGTGATAAAGGAAATGCAGTGCATTTTAATGTGACTGAAGCTGTGGTACTCAAACCGGGAATTGTGATACCTGAAGATTAGATAGTCATTCGAGCACCATGGGTTAAGGATACCTACATCATGGATATGAGTGTTGATGATCCTGATATGGATGCCACATGTTTGCTATCTAAAGCTTCTGAGTCCGATTCAGTTCTTTGGCATCGAAGAATGGCTCACTTGCATTATAGGAAAATGAATTATATTACAAGAAATGGTTTAGTGCAAGGTGTACCTTTAAAGAATTTTGTGTCTGAGGATAAATGTGTTTCGTGTTTAAAAGGGAAGCAACATAAGAAGCCTCATAAATTAAAGATAGTGAATTCTATTGAATCTCCGTTTGAACTTCTTCATATGGATCTTTTTGGTCCTATCCATGTGAAAAGTGATGGTGGTAAACATTATTCCTTGGTCGTGACAGATGATTATTCACTTTATTATTGGGTATTTTTCTTAGCTTTGAAAAGTGAGACGGTAGGTGTTTTGATCAACTTTTTCACTGAAGTTGAGAATGTGTATAATATGAGGATAAGGAATGATAATGGTACGGAATTTAAGAATCATGCTATGGAAGTCTATTGCCTGAGTAAGGGAATTCAGCATCAGTTTAGTACACCGTACACACCACAACAAAATGGAGTTGCTGAAAGGAAGAATAGGACACTGATAGAGGCAGCTAGAACGATGCTGGCAGATTCAAAACTTCTTGCTATATTTTTGGGGGAGGCTGTGAATACTGCGTGTCACGTATTAAATCTGGTTTTGACGGTTAAGCGTTTTAACAAGACTAGTTATGAACTCTTGAATAACCGTAAACCTAATTTAACAGGGTTTGAACCGTTTGTTGTCCCATGTACGTTGTTGAAGACTAGAGATCAACCTAAGTTCGATGAGAAAGTTTTCGAGGGATATTTTCTTGGTTATAATTCTGGTTCACTGATTAAGCGAGCTTGGAACAAAAGAGTTCGTGAGGTTCAATGGGTTTTGATATTGTTGTTTCGAGTTATAAACCTGAAGGTCATGATGGACATGAGGTACTATTTGATTATGATGCTGTTTTTACCCCGTTTACTATTTCTATGTCTGTGGATGCAGGTTCTTCAGGAATTGATCCAGAGTGTCTTTTGCAGAGTGAAGATGATGGAGTTGTTCCAAGATCAAGCATACCGAGTTTAGTATCTAATTTTTCGGGACCTGGATCTCCTCAGCCGGTACATGATGGTTCGTCCTCTAGTGGGACCTCTGGACCTTCTGATGGTGATGGATCTCCTTCATTTGAAGCTATGGAAAATGAAGATGAGTTCGAAGGTGAAGTTCCGTTTGAGGTTTACGGGAATTATCGTGTGCATAAGGATCATCCACTTTCCAACGTAATTGGCAGTTTGGAAGATGGAATGCAAACTCGAACTAGTCTAACTAGGCAGACTAGTTTGTTTGTTGAGGTTAAGGAGAAAGGTGATTTTAATGAAAGCATGTATAGTTGTTTCATTTCACAAGTCGAGCCGAAAAATGTTCAGATGGCTTTGAAAGACAATGCGTGGGTGGAAGCTACGCAAGAGGAGTTGTCTCAATTTGAGAAGTTAGGCGTGTGGCATTTAGTTGATTTGACTGACGGTCAATATCCGATAGGTACTAAATGGGTTTTTAAGTGTAAAAGAGATGATCGAGGTGTTGTAGTCAGAAATAAAGAAAGGTTAGTTGTGAAAGGTTGTGCACAGTTACCGGGAATTAATTATTATGAAGTGTTTGCACCGGTTGCTAGGCTGGAAGCAATCCGTTTGTTTTTAGCTTTTGCATCGTTTAAGGGCTTCAAGGTTTTTCAACTTGACGTAAAGAGTGCTTTTCTTTATGGTGAAGTCCAAAAACAAGTGTATGTTGATCCACCGCCAGGGTTTGCTGATCCAGAATATCCGGATAGAGTTTATCGTTTAGATAAGGCTTTGTATGTATTGCATCTGGCTCCGAGGGCTTGGTATGAGAAATTGTCAAAGCATCTTTTGGAGAATGGTTTTGAAAAACGGCAGATTGATAGCACTTTATTCATTAAATGGGAGAATAAGGATTTTTTGTTAGTTCAGCTATATGTCGATGACATAATTTTTGGTTCATCGGACGTTAGCATGTGCAAGGATTTTGAAAGGGTGATAAAAAGTGAGTTTGAGATGAGTGCAATGGGGGAATTAAGTTTTTTCTTGGGATTGCAAGTTGATAAGAAAAAGGACGGCATTTTCATCCATCAGACGAAGTATGTGTATGATATCTTAGAAAGGTTTAAGATGACAAATGCAAAATCGATGGCTACTCCTATACCGGTCAATCATCAACTTGGAGCTGTTGTAGATAGTGATGAGCCCGTTGATCACACTCTTTATAGAGTGATGATAGGTTCTCTTATGTATCTAACAGCTTCTCGCCCTGACATTATGTTTGCTGTTTGTATTTGATCTAGATTTTAGGCTAATCCACGTGCATCACACCTATCAGCGGTGAAGCGAATCTTGCGTTACCTCAAAGGACGACCAAAACTGGGAATTTGGTATCCTTCGGAGGGTAATTTGGATTTTGTAGCTTATTCTGATGCTGACTATGGAGGCTGTAATCTGACCAGAAAGTCTACTTCTGGAGGTTGTCAATTTTTAGGAGGAAGGATCGTGTCCTGGCAATGCAAGAAGCAAACATCGGTTTTCGAATTCGACGTGTGAAGCTGAATATGTTGCTGCTGGCAATTGTTGTTCTCGGGTTCTCTGGATTCAACATCAGTTGCGGGATTACGGTTTGAATTTTACTAATACTCCTATTATGGTTGATAATGAATCCACAATCTCAATCACTAATAACCCGGTTAAGCATAGTAAGACTAAACATATTGAAATCAGACACCATTTTATTCGTGATTGTGCTGAAAAACGTTTGATTCATATGGTTAAAGTTCATTTTGATAATAACTATGCTGATCTTTTTACTAAGGCTTTTGACAGATCGCGTTTTGACTTTTTGCTTCAAGTGAATGGAATGAGGAATCCCGAGTAACGGATCTTGCATAAGAAACATGTATAGTTTGTGTCTTTATTTTTTGTTCTTTACTTTTGTGTCCTTAACTTTCTGTCTTTATTAAAAAAAAATAAAAATTTTGATGTATGTTTCGTTTGTAGATTTGCGTAGTATGACTCATGACATGGTTCGACTTTTGTGGTTACGTAAGCTTTTTAGGTTTCATTTTATTTGCTTATCGGGGTATAGAAAACTTAAGTTTATGGTGTTAGCTTGTAAATGTTTTTAAGACCATTCTTGCATATGATTTGAGAAAATATTTTGGCCGACTGTAATTTAAGTTTAAATCTTGGAAGTTTTTTTGATTTTAGTGTGTTCTATAATGACTTAAGCAAGTGATTTTTTCGTAAGCTTGTTGAACTTTTCTAGTTAATTATTGGGTATGCAATTTTTAGATAATTACTGAGTTAATTTGTTCTAAAAAAATTTTACTTTGTTTATCGTTTAACCTTATTAAGTGTCGAGTATTTAAGTGGTTATACTATTAATCATTTTAAATTACACTTATACTTCATTTTTTAAAATTGTTTTAAATGCTATCTATATATACTTGAATGATAATTCTTTTATGCACTATGTGTTTTAAAGAATTGTATGATATCTTTTCACTTATATTTTCTTTTGTGTATTTTGGTTTTTGTTCGTATGTTTGTTTTGCAATGGCTGAAGGTCCGATTAAGTTTATTACTACTCATAATGCTGCATATACTCTGGATTCGAATGACTCGACTCCCGTTGAGTATCATCCATTGCTGCAATTTCTTCGTCGTTCTCGGATTTCTCATTTGATATCTATGCGCCCGATTGTATATGAGCGCTTTATTAGGGACTTTTGGGAAACTGTTACTTATCATTCTGTTGGGGAGCACCCATATATTCAAGCTAGGATTCGGGATCAAGTGTTGACATTCACTATGGATCAGATGAGTGAAGCACTACAGCTTGGAGACGCGGCTCAGTTTGATGCAAGGATTGAATTTCCTTCGACTTTGCGAAGTGGTGCTGCAGATAGAATGGGATATCTTTCTTCGATTCCTAAGAACAAGGGTATCAAGAAACATGGTTTCTTTGAACAGTGGCGTTTTTTCGCTCATGTTATTGTTTCATGTTTCGGTCATAAGCAGTCCCTAGATACTTTGAGTGCGCGGGAGTTTTCTTTGATGATTGCACTCACTTATAACAAACAGTTTGGCTTGGCTAAATTTTTGTGGGAGAATTTTTGTATCATGGCTGCTAATCCACGAGATAGTAAGTTTTTACTTTATCCGAGAGTTGTTGCAGCAATTATTTCTTTTAGACTGCTAACCATGGAACCTGAAGGTAATCTATTATCGGTGTTTCAAATTGGTGGGGTACGAATTTTTAATAGCATGCATGAAATTAAGGGTAACGGTGTTGCTGCTGAACGTTGGCGACCACCGTTGTCTGGTCATTTGATCAATGAGCATTATGTAGAACCGTGTACTGATGGTTGGCTAGATGATGTTGTTGTTCAAACTACTGTTCAAGTACCGGAAAATGCTATGCTTAGTTCTTCTATTGCTGCAATTGTACAGCCGAATGAAGACCTTCCCATCGGTGAGTTAATTGATAATTTGCTTAAAGGGCCTCTTCCTGAGTTTACTGGGATGGACATGTCGTCTGGAGGTTTATTTGATGATCTACAACTAGATACACCTCCTTCTGGGGGATGTTGGGATTTTGAAACATTACAGACACGTTGGGTTGCTGATGGTGGATTTGCTAATATTGCTTTTTCTACTCCTGGTTCAAGTGGCACTGGTGGTGGACCGTCTAATGGGATGCTATCTGCTTCATGTGCTGAGATAGTATCTTGTTCGGTTTCTTCTTCTGTTTCGAATGATCTTTTTATTCCTGCTGATGGTGTTGGGCGAAGTGATTTTATGTCGCCAGTTGTAAAATGTAAGATGACAGCTTCAGATGATGTTGATGATGATGATGATGATGGTTCTGAGTATTGACCGACTTCTGCCGAACTTGCTGAACTTGACAAATCTTCTGGGAAAGTAATTGCAAAGTTGCGTGTCTGCAAACGGTCTAAAGCTACGGCTCGTCAGAATACTTTGGTGTAATTATCTCCTGTTACATCTGCTGTGGCTTCTACTATGGTTTCTTCAATGTCGTTTTCTGATTCTGACACCACAACTTCTATGCATTCTCCCCTGAGGTCTTCTTCATTACCCAATGTTACTGAGATAACTAATGCTCAACGTATTACTCAGCTTGAGACTTATGTTTCCGAGTTGCAGCTTGAAGTTACAGTCTTAAGGAATTTGGTCCAGAGATTGATCGCTGAGTTGTATACGAAAAACGAATCTAGGGGGAGTGATGTGCCTACTCATTCTTGTAGAACTGATAATCCTCGTCGTGATGATGGAGACAATGATCCTAATGCACCTGGGAGTCGTGAGATGCCATTTTCTACAACACCTCAAGCTCAAGGTGTAGTAACAATTCAGGGGGAGTCTCATGCTTCTGAGAGCGCTCAAGATTCTAAAAATGGGCAGAATGCTGAAGCTGAAGAACTTGATAAGGTATTCATTTCTATGGATGATCTGTCTGCGATTTTCAATGATGAAAATCTTCCAAATGATCAAGAAGTTGATTTAGATCAAATCATTTCTAATGATGAGATCGTTGGTACTGAAGATGTTGAGGCTGATGTTGTTGAAGTTGTCTATCAAAAAACTAAGCCTGTGAAGGCATCTCAAGATTCTCTGATTAGAAAGGTACGAAAGAAAGTTTTTTGTGAAGGAATTTCTGATGAAGAAGATTGTCATGAAAACAAAATTAAGAAAGCTTCTAAGATTCTCTACATAAGCAAAGTGAAAGATTCTTCTTTACCAAGCACAAATGGACGTATTTTGAGGTTGTTTTATGATCTAGAAATTCAAAAGTTTGCTATAAAGAGAACTTTAGGAGTCATGTATTTTCCTATAAGTAAGAAAGCATTGAGTACGTTGCCAAAAAGGGATTTTGTTGATATTACAAAAGTGCCTTTTTACAATTATGGCAATAGTCCACTTGCTAATCATTTTGTTGATTTGATGAAGAAGGAGGCAAGTGAAGGATATTATCGACATTTTCGTCCTCAGAAGGGTCAACTGTTGATTAAACCAAATGAAGTCGACCCGGTTACTAAGAAGCCGAAAGGACGAATGGTTTTTAATGAAATTGAATGTTTACAAGAAGTTCCGATGTAGAAATTTGAGCCGAATATTTTGATAAATATGAAGTTTTGGAGGATGGACGTCAAATCTTTTGAAGCTGTGGTAGAAGATGATGATTCAAATGAGCTTCTCAGAGTGTATGATCCTCTTCATTTGGCTAATCTGTGTAAGGAAGACCTTATGAAGTTAGATAATACAAAGATGATGTCCATGGGATGTAGTCGAAGATTTGTTCAACAGTATCAACTAACGGTGAAGCAGTTGTTGAAAGATAAGATGTATGCCAAATATGTTTGAAGATTGCCGCTGCTGAAGATTCTGAAGACAACTGAAATTTCAAGATGCTGATGTCAAGGGGGAGTTTGTTGGAGCATAGCCTTGTGACAACCGCATCAGAGAAATGTTGTCTTGATTATGTTTGTATATGTAATTAGTTAAACGTTTTATTTTATATGTAATGAGGTCATGAACGACCAAGTTATTAATAATCGGTAACTAGATTGGTCTAGGATGATCTAGGATTGGTCTAAGTCGACCTTGGAGGTCTAGCTATACCTCAATGGGCCAAAATATTCATGGATTCGTGTCTTGAGGTATAGGTTCGGTCCATATTAGATTAGTATAAATAAGAGATTAAACCTTATACTTAAGGTTAATCTCTCTAGTTCGTGTTTCGATATTTTGTGAGCTCGTGTGTTAATTGTAATCGTTATTACCGAATTAATACAAGGCTTCATTTTTATCATTCGTATATTGTTCATTGTTCGTGTATTCGGTTTACCGAATATTGTTGATTGCTAGTGTTCGAGATTTTCCGCACTCAAACATTAGTTATCTAATATCGTAGATTCGGTGGCTAAGGGACTAACAACTCCATTATATGATGTATCAATAGGCACAAAGTACCAAGGTTTCCTTATAATCTGAACTTAAATGTATACAATGTTCTTATGGGAAACATATTCAGATTTATGGCTGAGAATGTCTGCTCTTTATTTAGAGTATGGTCCTTAAATCTTACGAAAAATCTAGCATTGTAAATTTGTATATTTGGTCATTATATAGAAGGTCTCGGGTACATACATAAGTGTGTATTGCTTTTTCGGATGTGTACTTGTGACAAGATATGCAAATATCTAATTAATCTTTTGAAAATTATGGAGCGAATGTGGCCTTTGAGATTCGGACAAGTAAGTCCTTGGGATGTCTTATAGAAAGTTCGCTACACGGGTCTCATAGAAAGTCACGGGTTTTCATAAGTGCTTTAAAGTTATGTCACAAATATACAAGTACTTGGCATTATGTAATGTTGGGTATATTTCCGTACGATGTGTCAAGTTATGTCACTCTGCGTGTGAGAAATCACCGACCTGTCACCGTTGACTTGATTCTGAAAGACCGTTTCCCTTTAGTTACCAAATGACTTAATCTTAGTGCTTGTGTCGATTGTGGGAGTATATCTGAATGTGGGTCACTTAAGTTCGCAAACTTGATTAAGTGGCATATTAGGCTACTCGGATTACATGGTGACTGTCCTTGACCAGGGTATGTCGAAAGTGTTACAAAACAAAAGCAAACTGGAAGTACTGAGTGTTTAAGAGGGTTACATGGTGACTGTCCTTGAACAGGGTATGTCAAAAGTGTTACAAAACAAAAGGAAACTGGAAGTACCGAGTGTTTAAGAGGACAAATATATTGGTAATCATCTTGGATCACTGTTCATAATTAATAATAAGAGAATTATTTCTCATGTGGGCTTATGTAACATGCTAAACTGATCTAATCAATACAGTATTTTAGCTCTTGTAACTATGTTTATGTTCGTGTGTGTGTGTGTTATGTGTCTCGTAAACTGTGTGTATGTTTGTTTATATTTGTATTGTTTTAAATAAAGAGTTCCTATTGCATGAGAGACAGAGTCAGAATAGAATCTAGTTTCCAAGAGGACTGAAATATGTTCTTATGAAACAGCGAATAAACGAGTAGGGTAGTTTAGCGATAGTGAAAGGATCAAAAGCTGAAAGAAAGTTTGTTTTTTTTTAAACCGATACTTTGTTAACTCATTAATATAGGTTTAAGGAAAAGGACACAGAGTTGTTAATTTCAATAAACAAATATTGGGTTAATGTAAATTTCTTAGAAAGAAGATTTTCTTAAGAATGAACACAGAGTTGTTCATAGTTTTGAACTTTATCTTTGAAAGAAATGTTTCAATTCTTAGAAAGAAGATTTTCTTGAGAATGAACACAGAGTTGTTCATAGTTTTGAATTTGATCTTTAAAAGAATTGATTTAATCTTTAAAAGGAAGATTCTCAAAGAATTAAAGAGAAGATGATTAATAGTTTGAGAATTATCCTTGAAAAGATCGGTTTTTATCAAAAAGATTTGATACTGAGATATCAAATGATTTTGACTTATTCTAAAAGTGGTTAACGGTGAATTATAGACCTTAAAGTGACCTAGGTTAATAATAGATTGTTAAGCAGATTCATTTAATTTATCTTGCTGAATTATT
The DNA here is from genome assembly GCF_010389155.1 of Erigeron canadensis. Lineage (NCBI taxonomy): Eukaryota > Viridiplantae > Streptophyta > Magnoliopsida > Asterales > Asteraceae > Erigeron > Erigeron canadensis. Next base: position 17,524,984 of record NC_057764.1, read on the forward strand.
CATTTCTTTAGATTGTATGTTATTACTTTGAGAAGATATGATGATTGTTTGTTGAGATGTGCAGGACATCAATTAATCCAATTTTAAGTCAAATTTTAAGTTCAAATCATAAAAAATTCAAGATTAAATTCGTGGTTTGTCCTAGTTACTGTTCACACAAAGAGGATTCAAAATTTGGGCATTATAACGACATGAAATCGTTAATTCTTATACTCAAAACATCAATAATCAATCATAGATCGTGAAAGTACCAACAAATCTAAGTAAGAAACACGAAAAGAGATGAGTTCGATCGAAAAACAGCTACGAATGAATAGTTCGCACGAGGGAGGCAAGTTCGTGTGATTTACTTAAGGTTAATTTTCGATTAATGGTTATTAATGAACAATAATAACCCATATTTATATTTGAATCCTCACGGGTCGGGCCGAAGGACTAACTTCATGGGCTTCGTGATGACATCAGCGTGAAGCATGCTGACGTCAGCATGAAGGACTTCGAATTTTCAGATTTTTGTTCACACAAGCTTCATTCCTTAGCCAAATTTCGTGAATTTTCCAGAATTCTAAACAAGGAAAAATTATGAAAATTCCAGAAACATAAACCTGTATCTACTCGAATATGCAATCGTAGATCATCTGTACTAACTTGTCATCACAATAATGTATCAAATAAATCTTACATTATAATCTTGACATAAAATCGATCATTTATTCATTGATGTTTAACTTTAAACAAATGCAAACTTACATCAAAACATATTTAATGTATAATGCATTACAAGACATTAAAATATCATATCAACAACCTATCACATTACATCTTAGGTTGTGATCTTGATAATACACAAAAACAACCTATCACACTAAGTCTTAGGTTAATAAATACAAGGCAATCCATCCTTGTAGCACAGTTCTTGTAATTTCTGAGCACCTTTTATTGTCCATCGCAATGCAATTCTAAAAGCAAGCGAAAACAATTTTGCCTTCAATCACAATCTAAAATTCTTTGGATAGGTTGTCAGAAAGTTCGCTACATGGGTCTCATAGAAAATCACGGGTTCCTTATGAATAATGAAATGCAAAAGCAAATATATCCAATATATCCATTAAATAATGAAATGATAGTTTTTAAGGAAACTTTGCTACGTTGTGTCTACCAATATATCCAAAATTGTAATCACTGAACTAAGCAGTTATATTACGATTAAGCAGACTTAAAAACTAAGTATCCTCACGTCTAATCATCTGACAACATTAACTTAAATCTCTTCATATTTTTGTCATTTTCTGATTTTTCACATTTTTATCGTTTTTTTATGACACTAAGAACTCTTGTTGTATTTTTATGACTCTAGCTATTTACAGACACAAACTTACAAATTAGTTCTTTGAGAGATTAATTTGAATCAGCATTCTTCATCCCATTGAGAAGAATTAACTTCTTAAACCGAGCCTTATCAAATGCTTTGGTATACAGATCAGCTAAATTATCATCAGTTATAACTTTTTCCAAATTAATTAACTTCTTTTGGGCACAATCACGCAAGAAATGATGTCTAATATCAATATGCTTGGTGACCTTATGCATGACAGGGTTATTTGTAATGTCTATAGCTGACTTATTGTCTATTCTAATAGGAGTATTAAGAAAATCCATACCGTAGCCACGAAGTTGTTGCTGAATCCAAAATACCTGGGAACAACAGCTACCAACAGCCATATACTCTACCTCACATGAAGACTGAGCAACACATGTCTGCTTCTTGCACTGCCACGATACTAATCTTCCTCCTAACAACTGACAACCTCCAGTCGTAGACTTTCTGTCATTGTTACAACCGCCAGAGTCCGAGTCAGTATATGCAACAAAATCAAACGTTCCTCCCATAGGATACCATAGACCAAGACCTTGGTTTCCCTTAAGATAACGTAAAATACGTTTTGCTACAACCAAATGTGACTCTTTCGGACTAGCTTGAAATCTAGTGAAAAGACAAACAGCGAACATAATATCTGGACGCGAAGCAGTCAGATACATCAATGAGCCAATAATAACACTGCATCCACAAGTTCATCATTCGGATCAAGAACTCCTAAACCATGATTTTGCTTAATAGGAGTACCATATGTCTTGGACTCTAACATTTGAAACCTCTCCAAGATGTCATTGACATACTTAGACTGGTGAATAAAGAATCCATCTTTCCTTTGATCTACTTGTAGTCCGACGAAAAATTGTAATTCCCCCATAGCACTCATTTCGAATTCATTTTTCATGCTCATTTCAAACTCTTTGCACATCTTTATATTAGTTGAACCAAAAATGATATCATCCACGTAAACTTGTACAATTAGATAATCTCGCTTCTTCCACTTGATAAACAATGTGTTGTCTATCGATCCTCTTGTAAATCCATTTGTCAACAAATGTGTCGACAACTTCTCATACCACACTCTGGGTGCTTGATGCAATCCATAAAGAGCCTTATCCAATCGATATGCTCTTCTTGGATAATTTGGATGTTCAAACCCCGGTGGTTGGTGAACATATACTTCTTATTTAACTTCACCGTATAAGAAGGCACTCTTAACGTCTAACTGATACACCTTTATACCTTTGAAACTTGCATAGGCTAAAAATAACCTTATAGCTTCAATCCTAGCAACTGGCGCAAAAGTTTCGTTATAGTCATATCCTTCTCGTTGTGCAAACCCCTGAACAACCAAACGTGCTTTATTTCTAGTAACGATTCCTTTTTTCATCTCGTTTGCATTTATATACCCAACGAGTTCCAATTGCTTCTTTACCTCCAGGCACATCTAATAACTCCAAAACTCCAAGTTTTTCAAATTGAGCTAATTCTTCTTGCATAGCTTCAACCCAACATGGATCTTGAAGTGCTGCCTTAACATTCTTAGGTTCTACTTATGAAATGAAACCAGAATATAAACACTCAGTTATCAATCCAGTGTCTTTCACTTCATAAAACAAACTAGTCAGATCTTTATTCAACTGATTTCTAGTTCGAACAGGTTCTGTAGCATTACCAAGAATATTTTCAACTGGATGATCCTTATTAATTCGATATTGAGGAACCGAATCAACATTCAGACTTTCTCCTAAATTTGTTCTAATCTGAAACTCAGGAGAGCTAAAATCATCTTCCGATTCTTTAGAAATAGGATCATCATCAGGTAGTGAAACTTTTGATGGAGTAAGTGGAATAGTGTTCTCCGGTTCATTATCATCTGAATCTAGTGTATTATTCTTGTCCTTACCACATTCATCAATATCAGTAGTAGACTAAACTTTGGTTGGAGTAGTATCGACATTTCGAGTAGGCGGAGATGTAGGAGTATTATCCATGTGATCTCATAAAATAATCACATCATCAACTGTCTCAGTATCTGAATAAGAATCAGGACCATGTAGTGAACTAAACACACTATCGTAATTACAGTTTTTTGCCACTTCCAGAATGAATAGCGGGCTTATGACTGACAATCTTGACATTTGTTCCCAAATCAACTTTGCCGGTCTGTTTATTGTAAACCCGTTGAATTGATGTTCCCGGTTTATAACCCATGAAAAATCCCTCTTCAACCTTTGAATCAAACTTTGACTGAGGTAGATACTTCAAGAAAGTACACGGTACACCAAATGGTTCAACATTCTGTAAATTCGGTTTCTTTTTATGTATAAGCTCATAACATGTCTTATTATGACGCTTAACTACAGTAACCCATTTAAAATATGACTAGCTGTATTCATTGCCTCCGCCCAAAACATAGTAGGAAGCCCTGATTCTGCAAGCATAGTTCTGGCTGTCTCGATTAGAGTCCTATTCTTTCTTTCAGCAACTCCATTCTGTTGTAGTTCATACGAAGAACTTTATTGATGTTGGATTCCCTTTGACAAACAAAAGACATCCATCACATTATTCTTGAATTCAGTTCCGTTGTCACTCCTGATTCTCTTAACACGAACTCCATAAATGCTTTCAGTTTCGACAAAGAAATTTATCAAAATCTGTGGAGTTTCATCTTTCGATTTAAGAAAGAATACCCGTGAGAATCTCGAGTAATCATCAGTAACCACCAAACAGTAATACATCCCACCGATACTTCTTACATTCACTGGACCAAATAAATCCATGTGAAGTAACTCGAAAGGATTGGCAATAGAGTTTTCTTGTTTCGGTTTATGTGCAGACTTTTGCTGTTTACCTTTCAGACAAGGTACACATTTGTCTTCCATTCCAAACCGTTTCATGGGAACACCTTCAACCAAACCATGTTTGACAATGTCATTCATCTTTCGGAAATTGATATGTCCCATTCTTCTATGCCATAATAAAGATTCAGATTCGTTTGCTTTCGATAACAAGCAAACAGACTCCTTTGGATCATCAACAGCTAACACAAGGCCATAGATGTCTCTCTTCCTAGGAGCTTTTAGCAGGATCCAGTCTTCAGGATTAACATATCCCGGTTTCAATATAAGTGCTTATTTCTCAGTAAAATGGACATTGTTTCCCTTGTCACAAATCTGAGAAACACTTAATAAATTATGTGCTAACTTTTCCACATAATTGACTTTCTCCAGCGTAATCTTCTCATTGACAACATCACCTTGGCCCGAGATGTTGCCGCCCTTGGGACCTGCGAAACTAACATACGAACCATTTACATCTTCATAATTGGACAAAACATTCTTGTCCCCTGTTATGTGCCGAGAGCATCCACTGTCAACAAACCAAAGACTGATAGGCTTCCTTGGCTCTCCCTACACATCAGACAATAAGATGGTTAGTTTCTGAATGGAACCCAAACCTTTTGAGGTTTAGGTTTTCTGAATTCATCTCTAATGATCAATTTGGTCCAATATCCATCGCTCTGTAAAGGAGCCTTGGATGAAGATAATGTCATTGACTGTTTCTTAGGTGAAGTGAAACGAGTCTTAGGAGGTGAATTCCTTGGTGAGTGAGTACCAAATCTACGTTGACTCCCTAATCGATCATAGAAATTAGACGAACTATTACTTCTAGAAGGAGGAGATCGATTTTGTTGAGCCATCTTCCTAGGTGAATAACTCTTTTGAGATGTACGAGAACGACTCGGACTTACACTACTAGAAGTAGTATTCTCTGAAGGTCCCTGTCGTTTTGGAGTCTTAGATCTATTGAAATTATTCCTTTGATTTGTAACTGCAGACTCACCATATGACACATTTTTAAGTAACTTAACATAATTTTGTGCATCTTTATTATCAGGATGTCCTTTTGCATACCTCTCATAATAATCTCTTTTATATGCACTCATAAATTGTGGTAAAGCTACTTGTTCAACTAATTTACCCTTCCTTTAGTATTATGAATATCACCAACATCCTTTGACTTGACTTGACTTGACTGTCATTCTTAGGATTCTTGACCTTCCTATTTGGACATTCAATAGCTATATGACTTTTCTCACGACAAGTATAACACTTCTTTGCTTGTTGTTTTCTAGATTGACCATATTCTATTTCAGGGATTGGTATACCATACTCCTTCATTTCATTTATGGTATCAAGCGTCTATATTGCTTCTTCCATAATTCTTGCTGGTTTAAAAGGAGCATAATGTCTATCCTTATATGGAATTTGTTCAGCTAACCATTCTTCTTTATTTTTCCACACACCAAACTTTATCAATTTTTGATTTAGGTTCAATCCTATTTATAGATACTTCTTTATCATAGAAAACTGTATCACAGTCTTTCAATGTGTAGTATACTAATTCATCTGGATTAAAATCTAATTTCATTTGTTGGTGATCTCTTTGTAGAAGTGAATCAAAATCTTTAGTTGCGTTATTTTCCTTCTTAAGAATAACATCTTCAGTAGTTAAAATAGTTAAATTTTCTTTCAATTTTAATACCTCATGTTTCAAATCTGACACCATTTTACAAACGTCAACTATAGAAAACAAAGAACAAGATACCTTCTGATCTACAGCCTTGCAATCTGCCATGTATGCAACAAAGTCTTCAGTTGTCATACCTTCAGGTATCACGAAATTCTTCATTTGTTCTTCAATGCTCTTCATAGAAATGTCATCAGCAGGACTCGATGAATCTTCCTTTTCTTCAGATGCTTTCACTGCTGTCACAGGTTCACTCTCAGATCTCACGGTCTCAGCAACATTACATACATTCTGCTTAACTATCTCAGATGCACTTTCTTCACTTGAGTATACAGCATAATCAATTGTTGTAGCTACCTCATCATATAATTTCACCATGTAGGCATGATTCGAGGTATCATTGGATTGTGTATCCCATTGATAAGTACCATCTGGATTCTGAACAACAACGACCTTTGACTCTGAAAATGGTGACGAAACTGGCTGTTGTGGAGTAGCAGGATATGTAATCATTGCTTGAGTTTTATGATTACTTGGAGTAATACCGCCTTGATTGTAATTTTGACGACCAGCAACGGTATTATCAATCCTCTTAGGTCGCTGACACTCTCTTGCAATACCTATAGGTCTCCCAGTCATCTAAGTGAATCTTCAGACCTTAATAGGGAGCATAGCTAGCTGCCATTGTAGATCCATTTATTCCAAGTTATCAGGATCTATCTGTTTGTAATCCTCATCAATTACTGCAGGATCAGTAATCTTTCCTCCGATAAACGCTTCATGAGCATTACAAAAGGCTGAGTAAACACTCATTCTACCTTCTGCAGAACTCATACTCATTAGCATAGAGTGAAAAGATTGTACATTGCTCTTGACATTCGTATGTGCATTGTCATAAGCAACATATCAAGCAATACCTTCAGCATCTACTATTGGTGTAGCTTCTGCACCACTTAGAAATGCATTATTCCCCGAGCTAGAACTTGCTAAATGAACAGACTTAGCATAATACAATGATGGATCTTGAGTGAAATCCGAGTGAGTATCTTTAATTCTTCTCTTCATATCTCTGTTCTTCAGCTTGGAAACTACCTTTACAAAGTCCCATGTATTATATTCCTGATCATCTTGAAGTTGATGAACATAATCAGTCCATGTCTTAGGTAATGAGTCCAAAAACTTATCGACTAGCTTTGAGGATAAACAACTTCAAAATAAGACAACTCAGTAGTCAAATGATTGAATCGAATAATAATCTCGTCAAGAGATTCTCCTTTCAGTCCATTGAAGGCTTCATACTAGCGCTTTAGAAGTTTGATACGATTCTTCTTCAAGGTTACATCGCCCTCACAATATCTTTCAAGAGCGTCCCATAAGTCCTTTGAAGTAGTGTATTTTTTGAACAAATGTACACTATCTTGAGGTAAGGCCATAGTAAGAGTGGACAAGGCCTTTCCCTCAATTGCGTATCTTTTTCATTCTTCAATCGGCATATCAGCATAAGTATACCTACCGATCACTCCATTCTTCTCATACGAAGGCCAATCAAAACCTTGAGTTATCACAAGCCACATTTCCATGTCAGTGAGACGAATGTAGTCTTCAAAACGTCTCTTCCACATCCAATAGTTTTCCATACGGAACAACTTTGGAGGTGTGTTTCCATGACCCACCTCGTGATCGTGCATGATCATTTGGCTGATAAGTATGGCATTAGGACAGTTTGCGGCAGCTGGTATAGTTGTCATTTCGAATCTTTTGAAAATCAAATCAAACGAAATAGTAAGGAGTTCGAATGTTGCAAAGTCACATGAAGTACACGTGACACGAAGGACACGAAGTCACACTAAATACACGTGACACGAGGTACTGAGACACGAATTCACACGAGTTACACGTGACACACGAAGTCACACGCGGCACACGTGACACGAACTGACGGCTAACGTAAGCAATACACGAAGTTCACCTCGTGCTGATGTAAGCATGAAGTGACACGAAGAAGAGCACGAAAATACCTTTAAACACGAATTTCGAATCGAATTTGCAAACAATAGCAAATCAAACGATCTTACACCTTCTGGTAATCAACCTTAGGGCTCTGATACCACTTGTAAGGTACCCTATTGTTGCGTAGATCGTAATAAGATGTGATTTGTTATGTCAAGAGTGCGGAATCCTCTTGAGATAACTAGATTGCTATTGCCTTTTGCTGATTAATGAGCAATTAATCAACCTAAGGAGATGCACAAGGCTTGTGGTTCGTGTAGGAGATCACACGAAGGAACAATTAACCTTAATTCAAACGTAAACAGATATAATATTGAAGTTCAAACATAATCATTAAATATCAACACAAGTTCTTATTTAAATGATTACAAACATAGTTTCTAAAACATAAACGATAATCAAATCTATGTTGCGATTGTCACAACGAATCTGCATCTACATAAACCTCTTTTTATCCAATGGTTTGGTGAACAAATCTGCAAGTTGATAGTCATTTCCCACAAAGTAGAGCTCGATGTCACCTTTCTCAATAAGATCTTTGAGAAAATGATATCTAACATCAATATGCTTTGATCGAGAGTGGTTTACTGAGTTGACTGCAATAGCAATGGCACTCTGAGAGTCACAATAGATAGGGATATGATCATATTTCAGACCATAATCAGTTAGTTGCGTCTTCATCCATAACACTTGAGCACAAAAACTAGCCGCAACCACATATTCAGCTTCACCCGTTGATAGTGACACACAATTCTGTTTCTTGGAAGACCAACTCACAATTTTATCACCTAAAAATTGTAAAGTACCGGAAGTGCTCTTGCGATCAAGCTTACAACCTGCATGATCTGCATCTGAATAAGCAGTTAGATTGAATCCAGTATCCCTAGGATACCTGAGACCTAAATTGGGTGTACCCTTCAGATAACGAAAGATTAGTTTCACAGCTTGATAATGTAAATTGTAAGGTACCCTATTGTTGTGTGGATCGTAATAAAATGTGATTCGTTATGTCAAGAGTGTGGAATCCTCTTGAGATAACTAGATTGCTATTGCCTTCCGTCAATTAATGAGCAATTAACCATCCCAAGGAGATGCACAAGGCTTGTGGTTCGTGTAGAAGATCACACGAAGGAACAATTAACCTTAATTCATAGATTTACGAAGCAATTAAACGATTCACTAAGATTAACCTAATCCGTAGATTAGGTCTTGTATTTATACTAGTTATGTATTGGATCGTGTGGGCTTAGGCCTTAATCGAAGATTAGGCCCAAAACAATAAACCAATCGACCTGCCTCGTGCTGACGTCAGCACGAGGTTGTTCCTTCATACTGATGACGTCAGCACGAGGTTGTTCCTTCGAAGATTTGGCTCTTTGTTTAGCTTTGTTTAGCTCGTACATAACATCCAATCATCGTTCAAGTGTTCTACGACACTTATAAACCTTGATTTTATGTTCTTGTACCTGCAAAACAATATATAACACACAAACACAATACAAAACATAAACAGATATAATATTGAAGTTCAAACGTAATCATTAAATATCAACACAAGTTCTTATTTAAATGATTACAAACATAGTTCCTAAAACATAAACGATAATTAAATCTATGTTGCGATTGTCACAACGAATCTGCATCTACATAAATCAGTTGGAGCAGCTTGATACCTAGCACACATACATGTTACAAACATTATATCTGGCCGAGATGCTGTTAGATATAACAACGAACCAATCATACTTCGATATCTCTTTTGGTCAAATGGTTTCCCATTTTTATCAGCATTTATGTTTGTTCGAGCAGCCATTGGGGTAGAAATTGAAGAACATGAAGTCATATCAAACTTTTTCAACATGTCATTTATGTATTTACCTTGTGATATAAAAATACAATTTGGTAATTGTTTAATTTGAAGACCCAAAAAGTAGTTCATTTCCCCAATCATGCTCATTTCAAAATGATTAATGTAACATCCCAAACTTTTTATTTAACGGTTGACTTGAGTCGTTAAGTCAAGGTAACATGTCCGTTACGTCCATGTTAAATTTAGAGCTTATATGTAGTTAATGTGTTATGCGTGTGAGACTTGAATGTCTTATTGATTGACGTAGTAATGTGTTCAAGATGTAGTTATATGCCTTTAGAGGTGTTCAAAGTGTTTATTGAGTTGTATATAGTTCATATAGGTGTTTAGGGCTAATAATGTGACGTTTGGAAGCTTAGGGACGGGTTTTGACATAGGGTGAAAGTCAAAAACGGGATTAGGGTCAAAGAGCAGGTCTTTAGCTTCTAATATCCTTTTCTCTTTGAGCCCTAACCATTCCCCATTGCCATAATCAATTCCTTGTTCGATTTCATCTTCGTTTGGTTGATTCGAGAGTGTTTTGATCAAGTTTTTGTATCCTCATTGTAATCTCCAGGTATTCAAGGTATAATAACATTGATTTTTATGTCATTTCAATCATATAATCAGATCCATAACTAGTCTAGGTTATTAGAAGATCAATTGATGTCAAAAACGTGTGTTTTGATCAATTTGGTAACCTAAAACGTTTAATTATGTGATGCAAATCAAGTAAGGATTAATCAATGATTTCATTGCATCATTATCGTCTTAAAATGGTGAATTTTGAGGTACAAAAGTCGTTCATAAGGTTTGGGGTCGTTTGGGGTGTGTTTGGTTAAGTTTTGGAGGTTAAACAATGAGTTTTGTGCAGAACCAGGACTAGCTGCGGCGCAGCTACTAAGCTGCGGCGCAACTGGAAACCAGTGACACATAGCTGCGACGCAACTTGGTAGTTGCGACGCAATAGCGACGGAATTTTCAAATGGCCATAACTTTTGAACCGTAACTCCGTTTTTGACAAATAAGATATCCACGGAATCGTGAGAGAGTCTACTTTCTAATGGAAATGTTTTTGAAAGATGATTGTAATGTCAAGTTTCCAGAAAGGTCAATTTAGTGAGTGTATCCTGAGTTTCGTCGAGTTATGTAAGCTTTAAAGTATTAATCGAATGTCCGATGCATCAAGCATTGTCATGAGTCATGTTTATAGGTATTTAGACGTGAGTCATGACCTTAAGTGAGTGGGTATTTATTAGCTCATTATGTCGTTTAATGATTATAGGTAGTCGGAATACTTGCAAAGCTCGGTAACTTACGTTATCATTTCTTGTGCACTCCATTGAGGTAAGATACACTACTTTGACACGCTGAGGGTTCAACAAAAATATAGTTTTCATATAATAACTTCCCCTAATGATATCTCGGTTGCTTATGGGTATTCGGGATTATACGGGAGGTGATATGGGCTATGTAGATGCATATAAAAGCCTGAAATGCTACCCCAATGATACGTATTGCTATGAGATGTTATGTATGCTTAATAGATGATATGATATGAAATGATGTACGATCTAAGATGATAAATGTTATGCAATGTTGTAATGATATACGATATGCAATGATATACGATATGCAATGATATATGACGATGTACGCTATGAAATGTGATGTATGAGGATGATATGTGAAATGTGCATGATTACATGGCTTGTTCATCTAGTTCACTAGACTTGTTAAGTTGCCATGACACGTGCACGTTTAAGGGCCCAAACGTAATGATGTATATGTGATGATTGTTTAGGTTGTGTAAACACCTAAACTATATGTGATGTGAAATCGAGCTCGTAATTTGATGTGAAAGTGTTAAGCTTAACCCGTACTTGCCCTTGCCCGGTGAGTGCGTATATGGTTGCTTGGGTGGCTCCTTGCAACATAATTACGTGGTTTGAGTACCTCCGGGTGGCGTGATTAACCACTAATGTCTTTGAACATACGGATTACTCCTGGATTGGCTTGCCATTCCTTAACGACATTGATGCACTACTGAATGGTGGTTCATCTAGTCGGGTGCGACTTATGTCACACTTAACGAGATGCATATGTTATATGAGATGCGTGACTTTTGTCACAATTATAAAGATGTTCAAATGTGATATGTGATGATACAAAAGATGACTAGGCACATTTAGGATGACCCATCCTAATATGAATGATGTTGATGATATGATATGTAAGTGTGATGATATGTTTGGGGATATGTGCCTTAACGAATTAATATGACTTTTATATAATGTTTTAAATGGACAAACGTTTCATAACTTATGTGTTATCTTACTTAGCTAATTCGTTAGCTAACACTTGCTCTTTTAAAATGTGTTGTGCCCTCAGGTCCAACAATAGTGAGCAGGTAGATGTGAGAAGATGTGAGGCATGGGTAGACGATCTTGAAGCTGGTTATAGTTTACCCATAGTGGCTGCTCGCATTAGACATTTGCTTATTGTTTAGATAATAATGACTTGTATTGATTATGTGCTCGGTTGTCTAATATTAGGCAACCGATGGATTTCCATTTAGACTTATTTTGATGATATGGCTAGTAACACCATTTAATGAATAAACCAAACAGATTTTACTGGTTTGGACTTTTAAAGTTAATTCCGCTTCTTTTAACGCCGTTAGGCAAAAGTTTTTGGAAATCCTTATTCTTAAATGTGGGTGTTACAAGTTGGTATCAGAGAAATGGTTTAAGTGAACCAAGGACTATAGGTATGCCATAGGAATTGGACTTAAACCGATAAGGAACAATGTAGGCTTAAGTAGATATGCTTAGCCTTTGAGATGAAATGCCTTAGGACGGGTTTGGGATGAGTGAGAACGTAGGATTAAGGCTTTATGTTCTTTGATATGTTTTTATGTGTATACTCCTGTTTGTGTAGCCCTTATTCCTCTGTTTCTCGCGCTCCCCGTCGCCAACTATTCTATTGCTATGAAAGACGTTATGTGAAGGGTAAGGTGCTAATGCTTTATTTGAATTTGATAAGTGTGCTTCATATTACACGGGCTATTGTTGAGATGCACAAAACTTGAAGGATTTTGTGAAAAGAAGATGATACACAAATGTGGGAACGAACGCACGTGTGAAAGGATACAATTACAATTATGGTCCGAAACATAGCTGCAGGCGTATCATGACGAGAGCGTGTTTGTATGACCATGCTTGTGTTGACTGGTGTACAAAGTAATGAAATGGGAGAGAGTTTTATGGATTATACCCCTATTTGTCAAGAGTAAATATCGTGTTACAACTTTAGTGGTGTTGATGCTTCAAGTGTATGGAAATGGATGAAGATAGATGGAAAGTGATAGCCGAATGAAATGTTTATGATGAATAATGATGTACATGAAGTTGAACGAAGTGATTGGTAGTCAATGTAGTTGAGTCTACTAGTTAAAGGACACGGATTTGAAGTTTGAAAATAAAGTTGATGCTGGTTACTTGAAGGATTATAAGTAGGTGATGCATAGAAGGGTTACCGGGCACACGTATGAAAGGATATAGTTACAATTCCGGTCGCGAACGTAATTGTAAATGTATCCCGAAATGTGTGTGTTTGTGAGATTGTGTCTATGTTGATCCGAATGAGGTAAAGATGAGAATGTTGGAATCACAGAAAGGCATCATGTTTAACCGCGGGAGGTGTAGACACGTATGAATGGAATGAAGAATGACGAAGTTAACACTACGGTTGATTGGACTTTTAACCATGAAGCTCTTCAATTCTATGAACACTATAATATGATGTGAAGCCACCTTCGAGCTGTGAAGGGTTGAAGTCGTGCTAGAGTGTAAGGAAAAACGTTTAGCTTTTGTTTCGAACTAGCTTTCCGGGTTATCGATAGTATGCGGCACATGTTTTGACCTGTTTTGGATTCGCGACTCGTTAAACTTGATTTCTCTACGGGACGATATATGACGATTGGGACGAGTATCTACAGGTGGAGATTCTTCCGTATATTGCACGGATGTAAGGGCAATGTTGAGATCCTATAATAGTTATTTGTTAAAGTATACGAAGTAGAAGTACTCAAGAGTATTTGGTTCCGAAGTGATCATGTCTCTCACCTGTGTGATTAACCATTTAAGGCGAACATTATACTTCTAAAGTCGAGGTTACACGTAGTTTTGAGACGTTCTAATAAAGTTCTCAATTTTGTTTTGATCGTGAGGTCGAACCTTCAATCGATGTGTGACCAGTACTACTTCCATGCAAGTGCACCTTCTGTTTTTGCCCTCCTTTATAGGAAGAAGTTAAAGTTTTCGATTGTGAGATGTATTTCTTTCTATAAAATGGATTTATAGTTTTGCTATCAACTGATAAAGGTGAAAGTTCCACTAATGCTATGTCTAACCTCATCATGACCCTGTTGAGTTTCTCAAAGTACCTCCATGTTAACGACTGGTCTTTGCCATGTCATGAACTTAAGGAATAAAATTTAGAGTTTTCTTTAGATCAATCGATGCATGTATTCGATCCATTAATCATCCTCCCAGGTATATATATCAAAGTCTTTGCTGAAAATCAGTCAATTCCATCCATATATTTCGTCCATACCTGGACTTGTTGAGTTTTAATTGATAGGGGACGATTTGTTGCTAGATTTGACGATTTTGGGTCATTCAGTGATTGTTATTGCAATCAATATGTATCTTGAGATCCCTACAGGTATGAAGTTGCTTCCAAAGTCATTTTAAATGTTCAAATGGAACCAATATATGGTTCACATCTGGTCTTAAGTCTTGTATGGATTCGATTACGTTTGTGAGTCGATTTAGGTCAATCGGGCGTCAAATCAGATGTAGAAGGAGTATAATGAATCTGTGGCTCAATTGATGATTTCATAATGATAACCAGGTCATAATTTTATGTGTGTGAGCTGTAAAGGTCGTTGTGGCATGCTTGAAAGGTTGATGGCGGAAATGGTTTGCAAAACAAAGAGTTTATTGGTATGAAAATTCAGTAATATTGCAAGAATGATATCTTCCTTATATGAACGATTTAGAAGTTGAATCTTACCTTTCTGGAAACCCCTATGTGTCCCCTAAATTTGATATGAACAAAGTTTCTTGTGATTTTGCCCAGAGATATGCGAAAAACGTCGATTTCCAGAAGTGGTCAGGTTTCTAACGAATTCTGCAGACTTGCCTTGCAAATGTCACAACTTATGCATTAGATCTCTTCGAGAGCTAAAACTAGCATTTTTGAAAAGTTCTTTGAGTCTGATACATTTGTTAAGAACTGAGTTTTGTCTAATTTGGTCATCTTATGACCTAAAAGTTGTACTTAAGGAGGTTTATGAACCATGGTAACGTGCTTACTTGGATGCCATCTGAAACGTGATATGACCTATTGTGATAC
This sequence comes from Erigeron canadensis, assembly GCF_010389155.1. Lineage (NCBI taxonomy): Eukaryota > Viridiplantae > Streptophyta > Magnoliopsida > Asterales > Asteraceae > Erigeron > Erigeron canadensis. Next base: position 17,540,172 of record NC_057764.1, read on the forward strand.
GACGTGTTGTAAATCTTTTATGTGAACGTGTGATGGGGCTAGAAGCCTAGACAGGACGCCGAAAGTTTTGCTACAAAAGTAATTATTTAATGATCCCTTAACGAAAGTGAGGAGGCGCGTCATTTATGGACTAAGAGACCAAGTTGAGTGAAAGTTAAAGGTAATGATATGAACGACTGGTAAACTAGTTGTCCAAGAATGTTTGTTCCCTGGTGAACTATTGAACCGTTTCATTGGACATGAAAGAAAATATGTATGTTAAATAAGTTCTCTTAAAGTGTGAAAGCTAATTGTTGAATGCTTCAAATCGGGACGAGCGTTATGTAAACAATTTTAAGATATGTTTTGGCAAAGTATGAAGCGAATGGTGAACTCAAATGGTGTCTATCACTCTTAGTTTGATTGGGAAAGAGAATGAATGACCTAGAAACTTAGGCAAAAATCATATGATTGTGCGATGGTGCATCGAGATCTATTGTGGTGTTCGTATGCAACCATAGTTATGCCATGTGCATTGGATGTCACTACATGATACGATATGTTATTGAAAGAATAAATATGCAGCCAAAGATCATGAATATAATAGTTCATGAAGTTGGAACCGTTAAAGAAGAGTTCGGAGTAGCTCAAAACTGACTGAAGGTTTCGTGATGAGCAAAGAAAGCTTGTAATAAACAAAGTGGAAATTATGGTCTAACCATAAGACTTTATGGAGGGATATGTTATGTAGTAAAAGTTGGTGAGTCGACCCTTTGCTCAAATGAATCGTGTGAGTTATAGTAGCAGGTTAATGAGGATATGTGTCAAAAGTTCTTAATCGACAAATGAATAGCCTTCGCCGAATGTAATGGGTGTACTATTTATGAAGGTTAAAGAAATCCGGTGGTTACTTGGTTTGATTTAAAGATTGAGCCAAAAAGATAATGAAACGGTCGAAATGTAAAATGAAAGTAAAAAAAAGACTATGTGAGACACTAAATGAGTTTGGCTATGCTAAGTTAAAGTACAACTCAAGGAAATCCTGAAATGATATGATAAAGTGAGGGATGCGGATAAGTCATTTATTTATGAGTGGCGAAATGATTCTGAGGACAGAATCCTCTTAAGGGGGAGGTAATTGTAACATCCCAAACTTTTATTTAACGGTTGACTTGAGTCGTTAAGTCAAGGTAACATGTCCGTTACGTCCATGTTAAATTTAGAGCTTATATGTAGTTAATGTGTTATGCGTGTGAGACTTGAATGTCTTATTGATTGACGTAGTAATGTGTTCAAGATGTAGTTATATGCCTTTAGAGGTGTTCAAAGTGTTTATTGAGTTGTATATAGTTCATATAGGTGTTTAGGGCTAATAATGTGACGTTTGGAAGCTTAGGGACGGGTTTTGACATAGGGTGAAAGTCAAAAACGGGATTAGGGTCAAAGAGCAGGTCTTTAGCTTCTAATATCCTTTTCTCTTTGAGCCCTAACCATTCCCCATTGCCATAATCAATTCCTTGTTCGATTTCATCTTCGTTTGGTTGATTCGAGAGTGTTTTGATCAAGTTTTTGTATCCTCATTGTAATCTCCAGGTATTCAAGGTATAATAACATTGATTTTTATGTCATTTCAATCATATAATCAGATCCATAACTAGTCTAGGTTATTAGAAGATCAATTGATGTCAAAAACGTGTGTTTTGATCAATTTGGTAACCTAAAACGTTTAATTATGTGATGCAAATCAAGTAAGGATTAATCAATGATTTCATTGCATCATTATCGTCTTAAAATGGTGAATTTTGAGGTACAAAAGTCGTTCATAAGGTTTGGGGTCGTTTGGGGTGTGTTTGGTTAAGTTTTGGAGGTTAAACAATGAGTTTTGTGCAGAACCAGGACTAGCTGCGGCGCAGCTACTAAGCTGCGGCGCAACTGGAAACCAGTGACACATAGCTGCGACGCAACTTGGTAGTTGCGACGCAATAGCGACGGAATTTTCAAATGGCCATAACTTTTGAACCGTAACTCCGTTTTTGACAAATAAGATATCCACGGAATCGTGAGAGAGTCTACTTTCTAATGGAAATGTTTTTGAAAGATGATTGTAATGTCAAGTTTCCAGAAAGGTCAATTTAGTGAGTGTATCCTGAGTTTCGTCGAGTTATGTAAGCTTTAAAGTATTAATCGAATGTCCGATGCATCAAGCATTGTCATGAGTCATGTTTATAGGTATTTAGACGTGAGTCATGACCTTAAGTGAGTGGGTATTTATTAGCTCATTATGTCGTTTAATGATTATAGGTAGTCGGAATACTTGCAAAGCTCGGTAACTTACGTTATCATTTCTTGTGCACTCCATTGAGGTAAGATACACTACTTTGACACGCTGAGGGTTCAACAAAAATATAGTTTTCATATAATAACTTCCCCTAATGATATCTCGGTTGCTTATGGGTATTCGGGATTATACGGGAGGTGATATGGGCTATGTAGATGCATATAAAAGCCTGAAATGCTACCCCAATGATACGTATTGCTATGAGATGTTATGTATGCTTAATAGATGATATGATATGAAATGATGTACGATCTAAGATGATAAATGTTATGCAATGTTGTAATGATATACGATATGCAATGATATACGATATGCAATGATATATGACGATGTACGCTATGAAATGTGATGTATGAGGATGATATGTGAAATGTGCATGATTACATGGCTTGTTCATCTAGTTCACTAGACTTGTTAAGTTGCCATGACACGTGCACGTTTAAGGGCCCAAACGTAATGATGTATATGTGATGATTGTTTAGGTTGTGTAAACACCTAAACTATATGTGATGTGAAATCGAGCTCGTAAATTTGATGTGAAAGTGTTAAGCTTAACCCGTACTTGCCCTTGCCCGGTGAGTGCGTATATGGTTGCTTGGGTGGCTCCTTGCAACATAATTACGTGGTTTGAGTACCTCCGGGTGGCGTGATTAACCACTAATGTCTTTGAACATACGGATTACTCCTGGATTGGCTTGCCATTCCTTAACGACATTGATGCACTACTGAATGGTGGTTCATCTAGTCGGGTGCGACTTATGTCACACTTAACGAGATGCATATGTTATATGAGATGCGTGACTTTTGTCACAATTATAAAGATGTTCAAATGTGATATGTGATGATACAAAAGATGACTAGGCACATTTAGGATGACCCATCCTAATATGAATGATGTTGATGATATGATATGTAAGTGTGATGATATGTTTGGGGATATGTGCCTTAACGAATTAATATGACTTTTATATAATGTTTTAAATGGACAAACGTTTCATAACTTATGTGTTATCTTACTTAGCTAATTCGTTAGCTAACACTTGCTCTTTTAAAATGTGTTGTGCCCTCAGGTCCAACAATAGTGAGCAGGTAGATGTGAGAAGATGTGAGGCATGGGTAGACGATCTTGAAGCTGGTTATAGTTTACCCATAGTGGCTGCTCGCATTAGACATTTGCTTATTGTTTAGATAATAATGACTTGTATTGATTATGTGCTCGGTTGTCTAATATTAGGCAACCGATGGATTTCCATTTAGACTTATTTTGATGATATGGCTAGTAACACCATTTAATGAATAAACCAAACAGATTTTACTGGTTTGGACTTTTAAAGTTAATTCCGCTTCTTTTAACGCCGTTAGGCAAAAGTTTTTGGAAATCCTTATTCTTAAATGTTGGGTGTTACAATTAACCATAAGAGATGAAAAGTTTCGGCAAAATGTTTGACTGGTTGACCCAAAGATAATGTCATCAACATATATTTGGACAAGAAGAACATGTTTACCTTGTTTGCGAATGAACAGGGTAGGGTCAATTGTGCCTTTGGTAAAGCCACCTCTTAGCAAAAAAGTAATTAAGGAATCATACCATGTGCGAGGTGCTTGCTTAAGACCGTAGAGAGTCTTGTCTAACCTGTACACATGGTTTGGCCTTTTAGGATCAACAAAACCTTCAGGTTGTTCAACGTAAACTTCTTCTTTGAGGTCACCATTCAAGAAAGTAGTCTTCACATCCATTTGAAACACAGTAAAGTTTCGGAATGCGGCATATGCTAAGAAAATTCGACTGGACTCCATTCTTGCAACTGGAGCAAAAGTTTCATCGAAGTCAACACCAGGTTGTTGGCAATAACCCTTTGCAACAAGTCGAGCTTTTATCCTTACTACCACTCCATTCTCATCCTTTTTATTCTTGAAAATCCACTTTGTTCCAATTGGATCATCTTTTCTCGGATTTAGAGCTAATCTCCATACTTTCAGTCTTTCAAACTGTGCGAGTTCTTCTTGCATAGCCTTAACCTACTCTGGATCATGAAGAGCTTCAGAGACAGTTTTGGGTTCGATGTTGCTGAGAGAAAGTGCAACAAGACACTCGTTTACTGAAGTACGAGTAGTTACTCTGGCTTGTGGATCTCCAATTATTTGATCAGTAGGATGATCTTTCAGCATACGTGACCATTTGCGATCATGAGGAAGATGATCTCATTGTTGAATATCAACATCGTCATCATTAAAACTTGAGTTTTGTTGAGAGATGGAATCATAGCTTGGTAGAACTGCTTCCTCATAGGATGGATGATCAAAGTCAAGTGGCACATACACATTTGGAGTGTTCAATGGATTTGTTGTCTGAGTAAAGCGAGTAGGTTGTTCTTGAACATTCACTTGAGAAGAATTATCAGGAGAGGATGGTGAAGAAGAGTCATCAGAAGAGGATGAAGAACTACTACTAGAAGATGAAGCATCTTGCTCAGAAGAACTTGATGATGATTCATGATTGTTGTCAAGAACAGAATCATTGGTCTGAGTTTGTTCAATGATGACTTGAGGTTCTTTATCATGAATCGGTTTGGAATTGTAGAATTCTTCAAAAAGAATATCTAATTCATCACTCGTTGGAGTTGGAAACTTCTTGAACTTAGAAGCTAAGGTAGAAGTCCTTGTTGAAGTACTTGAAGCACTTGGATCATCATTTGTTGGTAGCAAACTTTCTTGCTCAAAGATCATGCCCGACATCTCATCAAACCAAACATTCATTGTTTCTTGAATTGTGTTTGTTAGGCGATTGTATATTCGATAGGCAATTGATGTTTTGGAATAACCAACAAAATATCCTTCATCACCTTTCTTCTCGAATTTTCCAAGATTCTCCCAATCATTCAAAGTGTAACAAACACACCCAAATATGTGAAAATAGTTGATGTTGGGTTTTCGTTTGTTAATAACCTCATAAGGAGTCTTTTTGAAACGCTGATTGATGATAGACCGATTCTGAGTGTGACAAGCAGCGTCAACAGCTTCAGCCCACATATTAGATGGCAACTTAGAATAAGCAAGCATTGTCCTTGCTGCTTCCACTAGCGTTCGATTTCTCCTTTCGACGACACCGTTTTGTTGTAGTGTACGAACAACTGAAAATTGGTGAGTAATGCCCTTGGATTTACAAAACTCATCAAATACAACATTTTTGAACTCAGTTCCGTTATCCGAACGGATGTAACGAACTGGAAGTTGAATATTTACTTAAGTAGAAGTGATGAAATCAATCAAAACTTGAGTTGTTTCATCTTTGGATGCAAGAAATTTGACCCAAGTATATCTTGAATAATCATCAACAATACCCAAGATGTATTTCTTCCCATTTCGGCTTTGTACTTTCATCGGCCCATAAAGATCCAAGTGAAGCAAATGAAGAGGTGCTAATGAGTTTGGAGATTTCTTTGGTTTATGGGAAGCTCGCTTAATCTTCCCAACAGCACAAGAAGGACAAACATGCTCACTTTCATACTTATAGTCCGGCAAGCCTTCAACAAGTTGCTTGTTGACCAAAGTATTGATGGTTTGAAAATTTAGATGAGAAAGCCTTCTATGCCATAACCAAGAATTCTTTGACATAGCCTTTGAAATGAGACAAATATTATCGGTTGGTTGGTTATCATCGAGATTGACGGTAAAAAGATTATCATCGCGGTCACCGCAAAGAATGTCAACTCCATCTGGAGTTTGGACTTTGCAAAGAGATTGTCAAAAAAGAACTTGAAGATTGTTATCACATAATTGTCTAACACTGAACAAGTTATGACTTAACCCTTCAACATAGTGAACTTTCTTGATGACAATTTCATTGCGTTCAATGTCTCCATAACCTAAGATGAAAAATGGACAGAATAACCTTTCCTAAAGTCAGGAAATAAAGAACAAATATCGGTTTTGGAGTAAACCAGGTATTAAACAGGCAAACTAACACAAACACCCAACAACTCAACTCACAACAAATATCGATTTTGGTAAAAGATGTACTAATACCGGTTTTCACGAAGATACGTGAACAGAATAATGGCTTAGAATATGAGTTAATTATGAACTATTACTGGTTTTGAGGTAAACCAAGTAATAATAAAGATAAAGAAAATTAATGCACGAAATTTTTAACTAATACCGTTATTTGTGAAATGCTTCACTAATACCGATTTTCGGAAAAAAGGTTGAAGATTATGACGAGTTGGAAAAACAGATAAATATGTTAACAAATACCGGTTTTGGTGTAAACCAGGTAATTTAGGTAAGAAAACCGGTATGAAAGCCGGTAATAGAACAAATATTAAACCAAACGAAAGCCAGTATTACAACTGTTATTCTTGAGATCGAAAACCGATATGAAAACCGGTATTCAGACCAGTAGGTTAATAATTCGATTTTAAGACATTTCGTTTGGAGTTATGATTTGAAATTTTTTATGTGATGTTATCAGAAGGTAAATGATAGATTAATACTAAAATGGTGATAACTTTAACATGATTAATGGGTAAAATATGAGATTTTCATGAAAATGGGAAAAACACAAAATAGCACAAAAATGAACAAAATCAATCCATGGATCTTTCACACATTGTGATTTTGCTCTGATACCAAGTATAAAATATGCTAATTGTGTAGTGAACTTTTTAAATGTGAAATGGAAAGTAGGTAAATAGAAGGAAAGTAGGTAAATGAAAATGATATAATTATTGGCAAAAAGTTAATTCATTAGATAATGGAGGGGTTTATTTAGGCAACTAATTTGCACTAAATACAAGTAAGTCCTTGACTAATTACAATACAGGCCTCCATCTAAACATAGTTAATTGCAAGGACATGGCTATTTCATAAATACAAAACATGCTCTAACTAATAATTTGAAGTTAACAAAATGCATTTTTTGTCCATGTAATATTACATCAATTGCAATTTCGGTCCAAACATTTTATAAAGTGGCAATTTTTGTGCCATAAGTCCGACTTTATAGCAATTTTAGTCCAAAACTAACTTTCCGATCAACATCCTCCGTTAGTGAAACCATGTGCCAAACATGTAATGATTAGTTTCGTCCATTTAATTCTCATTGGACCAGTTTTGAAAAAAAAACAAGAACTCTTTCTCCCACCCACCCCTTTACTCTTCATTCATGTATTTATCACCATTATTATCAAAAAACAAATTTTTTTCTTAATCTTTCAAACAATATATAAAAAGAGATCATTATTAACATTTTTATTTTCTTTTTTTTTTTCCCAAATCTTAAATACTAACAACTTATTTAGAAAAAATCTAGCCCATTAATCCAGATAAAATCATCATATCACCAATAAAAATTCAAAATTTCATATCTATACTCTCTTATAAAGCAAATTAGCTTTAAGTCATTAAGTAAGTCTAAAATTTTCCTTACCTTAATATATCTTTCTATGCCCACCTCTACAGTTGGACTAAACTACCCCAAATCTATCTCATTCTTAAAACAAAATTCTGCCGCAATGTGCGGGTACCATGCTCGTATATACAAACATAATCAAGATTCAATAACAATTATTTATTAATTGCAATTTTCAACTTCTTAGTTCAGTTTTTTTTTTTTTGAAACTTAACTTCTTAGTTCAGTTTTTTAATTGCAATTTTCAACTTCTTAGTTCAGTTAACAGAATAAAAAAAATCATTTAATGTAAATTGTATATATAGGCAAACAATGCAAATAATCTGACGGTGTCACGGGCTCACGGCCACATTGAAATTTCGTTGTTTGCAAAAATTCTAAACTCCTTTATCCATTTCTATAATTTCATTTCTTTATTATAAACCAACATTCATAGATCTCTCTCTATTTATACATTGTCCGTACATACATTCCACCATCTCCAATCATACTCCATCTCCCGCCGTCATCAAACCACCACCGTCACCGCAGCAGCTGCTATTGTTGTTTTTGTTACCGACAACCCACCATCTACAATCTGTTTATGTACAAAGGTTTGATGATTTAGTCATATCCATACGATATATTTATACATCAGATCTATATTATTAAGAAGAAAAAAGAGGCAATGACAATGGGGATTTTGTGGAGTTTGTCTTTGTATATGAAGATTATGAAAAGAAAAATAAGAGTAATGAAGTCATTTGAATTAAATAAGAAAAGAAAAAGAGGCAATGACAATGGATGTTGTTTAAGATGATGATGTTGAAGATGATGAAGACAGATCCAGATATGGAAAAATAAGAAAATGGTTGGTGTGTTTGAAATTGGATAGATTGATGGTGATTGTAGGGTTGAGAGCAGAGGAGATAAACATAATCTAATTAATTGCAATAATGGTCCATGTATGTTTGAAATGACGAAACTACCCATCACATGTTTGGCACATGGCTTCATTAACGGAGGATATTGGACGGAAAGTTAGTTTTGGACCAAAAATGCCAAAATGTTCGACTTATGGCACTAAAATTACCACTTTGCAAATGTTTGGACAAGATTGCAATTAATATGATATCACATATTCACAGGTACCAGAAATGTATTTCGTTCATGACTTTATATTGGATAGTATTTCTAATTGTGTTATCTTCTGTCTCTTATTTATATTCTTCTTTTGCTCATAAAAAATAAAAAGGAAAAGTGAGTATGAGGCTGTTATGCATTCAATTTAGGTGAAAAATCCCTCACATACTAATATTTTAATATTTTAAATAAATACATGCCCCATGATTTTTACCTTTCAAGAAAAGGTATGTGAGGAGTTTTTCACCCAACTTGGGTGCCTAACAGCCTCATATTCCCTTCCCAAAATAAAATTAGAACAGACATTAATATTAATATTCAATACAAATCCTTAAAAACGAAGTGGACATGAAATGTTATGTGCTGTTCTTTCTTCATGTACATTAATTTTCTTTGCATACTTTTCTTCTGACTCAGTCAATACTCGATAAAGATGGTTTTCTATATATATATGCCCCAATTCTTAAAGTCACAACCAACTTATCCTCAATCATCTACCACAGCCAAAAATGCTAAAACTACTCATATGGTCCTCTTTTATTTCCATATATGTAGTCAATAAAACCACCTTAGCTCAACCCAACTTCCTTTCCTATTTCTGCGAAAATGCGTCAAACTATACATCCAACAGCACGTACAGAAGAAATCTAGACACGACCCTCTCAGGCCTACCAAGTACCAACTCCGGTTTCGGATTCTTTAACCTGTCCAGCGGTCAAGGAATTAACGATACAGTAAATTCGGTCGCCCTATGTCGAGGCGACATCAATTCAACTGAGTGTCAAAGTTGCCTAAATAACTCCATAGTTAAATTACGAAGTATATGTCCTAACCAAAAGGAGGCTATAGGTTACTATGACAATTGCCTTGTGAAATATTCAAACCAACCGATATTGCAACAAACTAGATTCAAGTTTTATGTGTATCTAGCTAATAACCAAAATTCGAGTGATATCAGTCGGTTCAATGATGCTCTTAGACCATTACTAACGGACTTGCGAGAGAAAGCTGCGAATGGTGGTCCGTTACTGAAATTTGCAACTGGGAACACGAGTGGACCGGGTTTTTCGAATATTTATGCGCTTGTTCAGTGTACTCCTGACTTGTCCGAATTTGATTGTAATTCTTGCTTGGAGGATTCAATTAATCAGATATCGACATTTTTTAATGGGAAAGTTGGAGGGAGAATTCTTAAGCCTATGTGTAATTTTAGGTATGAGAACTATCGGTTTTTTAATCAGAGTGCTTTAGTTATCCCGTCACCGCCACCACCACCAGTTTCACAACCGTCTCCACCGCGTCAACCACCGTTATCACCACCAGGTACAACTGTATGTTTATGTAATTTTAGCCTTGTGTTTAATACATATGGAGATATGATATAACCAAATGTAACACTAAGTTTTAATGAACACTATAGTTCGACATCTACTAATTAAGGAATTTAGTAATATATCAGGGTTGCTAAGTAGTAAATGTAAATTCATATAATAGTTGCCGATGAAAACCCTATGTCCGTATGTAATACTCGTAAATCGTAATAGTTTAATTACATTCAAACATAATATAGAAAATAAGTTTTGAAGATTTTATGGCCCATCTAGCACGTCTGGTTAACAGTTTAATAATTTATTCGAATAGAATATAAAATTCCGTTTACTTTTACCATATATAAAGAAAAAGTCCATCCACTTACGTCCTTGTCAATGAAATTTAAGTATTGAATAGACAAACTCACAAAAATAAGATCGTAAGTGGACATAATCACATATGACCTTTAAAACAAGCATTTAATATTTTGTTTATAATTGATAATTGATATATTTAAATTTAATTATTTATTGCTCCTTTTTTTTATACTTAGTAGGGCTATTTTTCTATTTCTTTTTATTATTATGTTATGTTAATTATTACTATATCATTGAAGCATATCCATCATTATAAAATGTATGTCTCTAATTAAGGGCGAATGATTAAAAGTTTATATAACTTACTTAAGGATATATGATTAGAAGTAATGTAATAATATATAATAATGTTTGTGTAGTTAGAAAAATTTACGAGATTAATTTTAAAGATGTGTGCGAGTTTAAAAAGATATATATAATGTAGCAGATTCATAGCGGAATAACTGACTAAAGTCATCTCTAGTATCGGAGATAGACTTAACTTCGTACTTTTTAAATATCTAATTAGTCAATAAAATTTAAAATATATTTTTATTATATCATCAATTACTTTGTGTTACGGAAAAACAATTAATAAAAAAAATTTTTGTAGTTTTAATGAGCAAAGACAAAATAGAAAGTTAAATTACGAGAGCCCAAAGTATTTATACGAGTACATGGAAATAAAACATTAAAACAACAACCAATTCCATTTCATTATTTTGGTTGCATTTTTCTATTATATATGAAAGCCTAGAATAGATTGAGGCTAAAATTATTGTTGATTCCTTTAGAAAGTTATTCTTGAATTGAGGAATTTTTTAAACTTAGAGTAAATGCTATATCAATCATTAGCAAATTTTTCAATCTTTTTGTAGGAAATAACAATGATACGGCACGGGTGGTAACAATCGTAGTCGTTACTGTGGCAGTCGTAGCTGTCATAATATGCTCTTTCCTCTGTATTTTTATTAGATCAAGGAAGAAGAAGCCAACTCCCCAGCCTATGCCGAATGAAAGTATTCAAAGTAAGTAGTTCCGAGTTTGAAAATCCAGATTCATAATAGACCAGCCATTAGTTTACGTTTTCAATCAACTAGGTGAAAGTATGGATATTGGCACAGCTGAATCTTTACAATACCGTTTTGGTACAATTAAAGAAGCAACCAATGATTTTTCTGACGAAAATAAGCTTGGACGAGGTGGATTTGGAGCCGTTTACAGAGTATGAGCAAATTGAAATGGCTAGTTAAATTTTGGAATTGGAAAGCTTGATAGGTCTTTAACACTGATAGATGCTTTTAATTTATATCAATATACAGGGTACTCTGAGAGATGGACAGGATATAGCAGTAAAGAGACTAGCAAGGGATTCTGGTCAAGGAGATGTAGAATTCAAGAATGAGGTTTTGCTAGTTGCGAAGCTTCAACATCGTAATTTGGTTAGGCTACTTGGTTTCAGCATAGAAGGAAGCGAACGACTTCTCATCTACGAGTTCTTGCCAAATGCCAGTCTTGATCAATTTATATTTGGTAAATTCTTGAAAGTTCTTGCTATATTAATTAGTTAACAATGTTTCACCAATTAACACGTTGCAAATGATGCTTTATTTAGTGGGTATTGTTACTAACATTCCGATCATGATGGTGATATAGATCCAACTAAACGTAAACTTCTTGCTTGGGATAGACGATACAACATCATTAAAGGGATTGCTAAAGGGCTATTATACCTTCACGAAGATTCCCGTTTAAAGATAATTCATCGTGATATGAAAGCTAGTAACGTTTTGCTAGATTCCGAAATGAACCCTAAAATTGCAGATTTTGGCATGGCAAGATTGTTTAAGCCAGAGGAAACTCAAGGTGACACGAGTCGGATTGTTGGAACCTAGTAAGTACACTTTAATAAACTAATTTCATTACGAAGACATTAATATATAGAAGTTATGTTATACATTGTAAGCAATAAACAAAACTTCTCGATTGGGGATGAAACAGTCGTGGATAAAATGTGTGCTGGTTATCCTTATCGAAATACCGATTTACTCGTGCCTTCTTAAATTTCAATGTGACTTTTTCTTAAATTTATACGCGCAATACAGTTAAAAAAAATCAAAAGAATTTTACATAGATTGAAATCATTGAATACTACAATTAGCAATATGTATATCGTAATCAAAAGCTGTTTTTATTAGCTGTTCTTGCAATAAGTGGTTTTTAATTAATAGCATAATACATGATCACCAAATTGTATGCAAGTTTATTTCAAAATAACTAAAGATGTGTATGGAGTGTAAGTGCTAACTATTTGCGCATGTTCTGCCCTCTAATAGTGGGTATATGGCACCAGAATATGCTATGCACGGCCAATTCTCGGTAAAATCAGATGTTTTTAGCTTTGGAGTGTTACTACTAGAGATGGTATCTGGTCAAAAAAACCAATGTTTTCAGAGTGGAGAGTGCATTGAAGACCTTCTTAGCTTTGTAAGTTCCAAACTTCTACACCTACTACAATACTCTGTTTTTATTGTATTTATAACAAAATTGTTAAATCTCTTTTAGGCATGGAAAAGCTGGAAAAATGGGACGACATCAGATATGATCGATCCCATATTGAAAACTGGAACGGGTTCATTGCGTGACATCATTAGAAGTATTCATATCGGGTTGTTATGCGTTCAAGAAAATGTTAATGACAGACCAACCATGGCTTCCGTTGTTCTAATGCTTAATAGCTTATCTATCACACTTCCGATGCCATCTGAGCCTGCGTTTTTCATGCATAGTAACATTGATCCCGAAATGCCACTCTTTCGGGAATATAGTTCTTCAACGGAGAGCAGTGGTTTAGAAAAATCCAAAATATCAAAATCAAGATCAAGGTCATCTCAATTCTCCGTAAATGATGTTTCAATATCCGATTTTGTTCCTAGATAAGTATTGTGCATGACATATGCTGTGGTATACTCCACTCTTTAAGTATCCGTTAAGAACTTGGATTTAATTCTACAGCTTAATGTTGCTTGTTTGGAATTAATTAAGATACACATTTGGACGTACACATGGTATCCTAGTTGTATGTTTCATTTTCCTATTTTACTTTCTTTTAAGTAGTTATTAGGTGTTTATATTTATAGTATCATGCACTCCTACTAACTTAATTATGGTTTCTTGAGAAATACCACACTTATGGTTGACAAGTCTGAAGTCTTCAACAAAAATTCATCTAAGTCAATTATCTTCTTTGGTGCAAACTCTATCCTACAATAGAAATTAATTGTAAGAAACTAATGTAGTTTTGAATTGAGCCAATTGTAAGAAACTACGTTATGTATAAATTGTCATAGTGATAGATATATATGTCAAAATTTATTTATTATTGTAGTGATAGATATATATATGTCAAAATTGATGATGTTGACTTGTGGTTAAATATTGGTCATATTTGACTTGTGCTATACCATGATTGACCAAAGAAGTTAAACCAGCTGGACCCACTACCCACATCGGCTTAAAAGTGCGCATCTAGTCATTTCATAAAAATTGAGTCGTGAATTCAAAAACTGAGTTGCGAATTTAAAGCTGACTTGCGTAAAGCGAAATCCGGATCTGAATTATGCAAATTCAAAATTCGATCTGCGTTTTCGAAAAATGTGTTGCAAACGTATATTTAGACGAACACAAAGAACAAAATATAAGTTCAATAAGAAATTTATTATTATTATTATTATTATTATTATTATTATTATTATTATTAGTATTATTATTGAAAGATGTGAATCATTTACTCGCAACAGGGGATTTAGCTTACATTGTCTTAACTGGGTCTACACTAGGGAATTCCCTCACTTTCAATACTTAGTAGGAAAAGAACCCCCCCCCCCCTCCCCCAACTAAACCGTCCACATACACGAAATTTAATTGGGATAAAATTTTGCCCCATGCATTACTCAAACTTGCTTCACTGGAGGACTTTATCTGTGAAATTCTTTGAAGTGTTTTTCTCATGTTTCGAACTCAAGACTTGCAGCATATAAAGCTAGTATTTAATAACTGGGCTATAACCAATTATAATGGTGATTACTGTTGGATTATATATTATTTGTCTTATAAATATAATGAAAATATGACAATATTACAAGTATACCTGACGATCTAGAGGACCATGTGAGAGCAAGAATATTTACCATTTGATTATCGAGTTCCCAAAACGAGATAATTGTTTGATGATGGGATTGAGAATTATGGGAGAGAATTACACACACAAAGAGAGTGAAAGATTAGTGTAAAATGGTTGGAAATGACTCTCTATTTATAGAGAGAACATTTAAAACTTTAGACCTTAATGTTTAGTATGTGCAACACATAAGCCCCCGTACTTCGAATCATCTAATGAGAAACCCTATAATATATCTTTTAGAGTAAATACGCTTATCGTACATTTACTAGACATGGAGATTTCAGTTATCGTCGATTATCATATCGCGAATGATAAATGATAAGTAACGATCACATTTAACGTGGTTCCAACATTCTCTCACTTGACCAAGCGATCATTTATCTATGACTATTCAATAAGTCTGGCCGGGATAATACTCATTTTGTTTTAAACTGAAATAATAGTCAAGAAAGTACAGTCGTAGAGAAGAACATTAACTCAGGACCCCCACTAGTCAAACTATGACTCAAATTTAAAACTAATTAGTAATGATCAATTGACTAAGACAAATTTTGTAATTTTAATGTCCACACACCATTATGTGCGCTAAGTGTAAATAATAGACAAATAAGATCTGAATATTAAGGAAAATTCTATTAAGATAATGATAATAAAGACTAATGAGTACAATATGCTATTACATTAAGTCTTTAGTAAACCCCATCTTCGACACGTGTCCCACGAAGACATTAGGAGGAAGACCTTTGGGTATCGGATCCGCTAGCATATCATTTGTACTTATGTACTCAATACAAAGAACATTTTCCTCAATCCGTTCGCGTACAAACAGATACTTTGTATCGAGATACAGCCCAGTGCTAGTTGAATTGTTACTGTTCGAGAAAGTTACGGCAGCTGAACTATCACAATAAAGCTTCAATAGTCTAGAAATAAAGTTGACAATTTTGAGTCCACTGACAAGATTCCTAATCAACATCCCATGACAAGTAGCATTATAAACAGCAATGTATTCAGCCATCATGGTGGATGTTGCAGTCAGTTTTTGTTTATGACTCCGCCAAGATATAGGTCCGCCAGCTAACATAAAAATATACCCAGAAGTAGATTTCTTATCTTCCTTGCTTTTGGCAAAGTAAGAATCAGAGTAACCTACTACTTCTAGATTGTCACTTATTTTATATGGTAATTTATAGTCTTTAGTCCCTTGCAGATATCGTAGAACCTTTTTAGCCGCTTTCCAGTGTGCTAATTCGGGATTAGATAAATAACGCCCAAGCATACCGACGATGTAAGCGATATCTGGACGAGTACAGACCTAAGCGATATCTGGACGAGTAAGGTATCATCCTCATTTGCTCCTTTTCAATCTCAGTAATGCAAATTAATAATGCAATAAAGAATAAAGACACCGGAATTTTGTTGACGAGGAAAAAGCCTTGATCTTGGGTAAAAAAACCCGAGGAGGATGCAATCGACCCTCCAGATGTTCTTTTAATATTCTCTTGATTTATGAATGATTACAACGTATCGAATGAACAACTGAATGAACGAATGAACAAATATTGCTAAGTAACTAGATTATTGTTGTTGAATAGTTGAATGGTAATTGCAAGAGTGTGTTGTATGTATTTTTTGAAGTGATGTTGATGTCTTTCCTTTCTGAACGAGAGCTTTCTCTATTTATAGAGCTAGACGTTGAACTATATCTCTAAATAATTTGGGATCTCCTTGAACTTGCTCTTCATGCTGAAGAAATAGCTTAGATGACCGTTGAGAACTATTCTTCATAAAGTAAATCTGTTATCAAGACCGACACCCTCCAAACTCAAAAACTCTTCTCTAAAATTCCCTAAGCACCTCCCTTTTGAACATATATTGAATATATTTATTTATAAGACTTCTTTACTTGGAGCCCACGTTAGACAACAAGGGCGGTGTCCCCTCTTTCCTTTCTTCCATTTTCGTCCAGCCCCACAAGCACAAGTCCAAGCCCAATTCTCCTTTTATATACAGCCCATTTCACTTTCTTTTCATTCTGTGCTCATGCAACATCAAGCCCAAAAGTTATGAACTTAACTTTTGTTTTTTTTTTCTTTCTTGATTTCGACTCCTGACCAACACGAGTACTCACATCACATGTAACTTGCTTTTTAATTGCAAAACTAAATAATAGATATTTTAGTTTTGTTGTTCATAATCACAAGTCCAGCCATTATAGTAGTAAGTCTTGTACTTAATATTTATGCAACAAAAAATATGTGTCACATTCTTCATCCTTTAAGTTCCAAATTTTATATCTTTACAAATGACCTTTATTCGACCCATTTGTCATATTTCATCTTGTAGACCTATAATCATTCAAAATCTCATATTAAGTATAAAAGTTTATAAAAATGATCATAATATAAACATAAAATAAATAAAAGAAACAATATCGCGTAAAGTAATTATATACAAAATAGGCGATATCATACCACTTTATCAGAGACCATGTGATGAAAGAAGATATTGAACTTTACTTCATTCCAACTGAAAATCAATTAGCTGATCTGTTCACAAAACCATTTGATGAAAAACGGTTCAATTATCTAATAAGTAAGTTAGGTATGTTAAATATGTAAAGGGCAGTGAGATAATTAATGACAAATCTGACCCCTTGTAAATATTTCACATCTTAAGGGGAAGCTGTGTCTGAGACAGATTACGCTCTTATACTTGGTTATTGTCAAGTAAATTAGAGTAAGCTGAGTCTTACCCAGCTTCGTGGTTATTTTTGTTATTAAATATCTCAGTGCATTTTATATATATTTTTATTATTATTTAATTTACTCTTTTATCCGTTTCAACTCATTTGGTGACTGACACGTGTAGGTATAATGGTTTGTTCCTGCAAAAAGGTACCCCCACTACTTGTTCTCCACCAATGAGATTATTTCTCTTTTTTCCCTCTAAACGGTAACTTTTAAACAATTGATTAATAAACTATAAATACCCAATTGAAACCTAATTCCCAAATCACTCCTTCATATTCTCAAATCAATCTTTATTCTCTCAATTTCTCAAATATGTATATCTGTTTCATCAAAATCTTCTTTTTTTAAAAAAAAAAATATTTAATAAATTAATATGTCTTCATCATCTGTTTCTATTCCCTCTACTACTAACTCGAATGCAGATTCCTCTTCTAAATCTGATATTCAACACCCTTCTCCTGTTAGCGCAAACAAGTTGTCGCCATATGTGGTGGGTGACAATGTAACAGTTGTACCGGCTGATCTTAATACAAGCAAAATCAAGATCATCAATCTAGTCCGTGCCAATGTTAATCCTCCTTCTTGGGCAGAAGGTTATGATGATATTGTAGCATTCATATTGTATCACTACCTTGGCAAGATGTTGATTGAACAACCAAATATGGTGTTTAAAGATCTTTTGTGTGAATTTTGGGCGAGCTGCTTTGTTGGTCAAACAAAGAAGAAGCATACTGCCATCTATGGCACCATTCTCATTGGTAAGAAAAAGGTATTCGTTACTCGTGAAAGACTTAGGTCTGCTTTTGAACTGTCATATATGCCTGAAGATGATTACGAAACCATTGCTTCACACACAGATGCTAAAAATGCTTTGACCTTAACAGATTACTCTGGTCCAATAGCATCCTTTCCAGAGTCAGTGGCTTTTAAGCCAACTACAAGTTCTTCTCAAGCTGCCACCATCTCATTAAAATATGTGGTAGATCAGCTCACTGTGTTCACATCAGCCTCTAAGCTTGAGAACTCAAAGCTGGTTGAAAGGTTGAACAAGATCCAAAAGGATCAGGAATTGACGAACTCAAATGTTACAAAATTGTCTCAAGCTCAAACTGCACTAGAAGAAAATTTGAAGAATGCAGTTGACTTGATGCAAGAAAATCAAAGGAAGCTGACTGAGTCTCTGAATTTGTTCACCAAGGCCATTAATGAAGAACAAGAAGTGAACAAGAGTACTTTGAGTCAGATTGAAAAGGCATCAACTAAATTCACAAGAGATGTCACCAGTGAACTCAAAACTTCCATAAAGAATCAAGCTAAATTTAAGAAGGAACTGGTTGATGTTGCTAAAAGTGTGAAAGAAAACATGGCTAATCTCCAAAATGACAACATTGATCTCTACAGAGCACACTGTGTAAGTCCCAACTAATACTAGATGGGTGCTGAAGACACCTCTATGTCAATGGTGAGAGAACTTTGCAACACTATCACTTAATCTGGACGTGACCAGTTTAGAGTGATCAGTAGTGTACCAGGTTAACTGGAATATTACTTATTAAGGTGATAGCGGAATAAGTAAATACAATGCAATAATGTAACTGACAAGTAAGAAAATATGGTGAGACAATATGTAATTTTCAAGTGTATTTTATTTATTGATTGTCAAATAAAATACAAGATTGTTGCAGAACCAAGATAATACAAAGATGTAAATATCCTAACAACCTATGAAATACAATTGATCTATACCTGGAAATTCTCCTAACAATCGAAACACTTAAAGTTCTGAAATGTTCCTTTTTACGATTGAGAGAATATTGCACAAGTTCACCAATATTGCAGAATGTATGTGTTTGCAAAGTTGTTGAAATGCTTGGGCAAGGACCTCTATTTATAGTCGAAGTATGAGCATTGGGATCTCAACTTCGACATACAAATATGGTTGACAGCACACAAAAGTATTAGTAAATAATCCTTTGTGTGTGCTAAATAAAGTAAGACAAAAGGTTACTTTATTCAACTACTCTACATCTTTGCACTTTTATCCACAGACAAGATTATTGTCTGGTTAAAAGGATGTAGTGTAAAAGGTCCTCCTCGTAATCAGTGTAAAGCTTTGTAAAGGCATTTACACTGAGGGATTCTCCAGTTGATTGATCTGGCAGAATGTCAACTGGGCTTCGCTGCTATTGCCATTCTCTTTCTTCCACTTGTTGTCTTCGACTTCAATTGGAATGTCTTCAGGTATATGTCTTCAGATCTCAACTGGAGGAAGTCATCAGTTGCATAAACTGTACATTGCAACCGGACTTCAAATATTTCGGACAATTCTTCATGCTCTCCAGATGTAACTGGAGAGATCCAGTTTTCAGCCAAACTGGACCTAACAAATTCCCCCTAATTGTCCTGAAATATTGCCAAGTATTTTCAAACTTGTTTCTATACAAGTGTAAGTTTGAAATACTTGAGTTTGATAAAACCTATTAAGTTTCGAAGACATTTTTATAGATCATCAAATGCCTTGGGTTTAATTTTAATTGTTTGTAGATCTTATCAGTTATCTAACTTGTGAATTACAATCTAGCAACTTGTATATACACAATTTTACAATGAAGTTACAAGAAAGTAAATAAAATTACAAGCAGATAGATAGAAGGAAAACTTAAACAAATGGTCCTTCTCCAGTTTTCCTTCTCTTGGCAACAGATGAGATTGGCTGTTTGTCTTCAAGATTAAGGCCTAATCTTTCTTCAATGTTTTCCTTGAACTTACCAGATTTTGCAATACATATTCCCAGCCTTTTTCAACCTTGTTCTTTCGCTGCCTACTCTCTAGCAAGTTCAACATCTCCACATGCTCTGAATGACCGTACTGATGGACATCAGGGTTCTCAGTGGTTCTTTTGGGTCCACCAAAGTATTGAACCTCAACAACAAAATGTTTGGCACCAGGTTTGATCGATACTTTCACATCAGTGATCTTACCTTTATTGTGCCTTCGACGCTGTACATCAGATAAGTAAGTGCGAGCCTCTGATTCATTGGTTAGCTTGATCTTACTTGTGCTCAGTTTGTGAGTAGCAGCTCGAATATCATCAGTTGTGGGTTCAGATGGTTCTACCCAAGTCCTCAGATTTGCATCTTTTGTTAAGGCTTTCTGTTTTCTTCCTTTGGACTTGGCTAGATTTAATACTTTGCTGACCACCTTCTTAACTTGTTCAATCCGTTTGAGAATCCCTTCTGACCTTATCTCTTTAGCCTTTTCCACCGATACATTCAAACACTTGGCATCAAGACCAGCTTTATAGTCTTGGTAGTGTTTGTCCAGTTCTACTTCAAGCATTTCCTTCAGGGCATTGAAAATCCTTGGATCTTCTTTTATTTTCTTATATTCCAACAGCTGCAAGCCAAGGAGTTGTGCGTCAGTTACATCAACAAGAGGGGTTGGAAGATTTTTTTCTTGATTCAAACTGATTGGCCTTCATTTGTTTCTTCCTTTCCTTGATCAGATACCCAACCCTTGCTAATTTCTGACTTTTGCTTTTAGTAACTGGAGGCAATTGGTCAACATTGCCAATTTCCAAAATAGGTGCATCAGCGGCAGGTTTCTCAGAGTCATCAGTTGCAATGGCCTTTCCCTTATCCACATTCCCCCTATCAACCACATCATCAAAAGATTCAATAACCTGCTCACCAGCCTCAGTACTGGTAGCAACAACCATCTCCTTCCCTGAACCTGAAGCTTCAACCAGAGTGCGAGGGATACGAACAGACCTTTCCCCCTTGGCAGCATCTAGTCCTTGCCTAATAGCTTCAAAATCGGCATGACTGGAGGGAAAGCAATCTAGAGACTGCCACGATTGCATGTTCTTGCACTCTTTGAAGACTCCACATAAAATGCGAACTGTCCTCCACAGATGATTAATTTCTTGAGACTGAGTCATGACATTTCCACAGTGACTCTTTTGAATTGCTTGAAGTATATTTAAAAATCCGGAGAGAACCCAGTTGCCAGTGCCTCCTTTTCAACTTCCTCCTCCTTTTCTTTGCCAGCTTCAGTGGTCAGTTTTTCAATTGCAGTAGTGTGATCAGATATCTTGCTGGCTAATGTATCCAGACTGCACCTCAATTGATTGATCTCAGATGTTATGGGGGTGAGATCAACCTGGGGCGCTGCAGTCTTGGTGATCTCAGATATACCCTTTCTATCAAATTATTCTCCCTTTCAGCCAAGGTATTTTCAATTTTCTGACCTACAGAAGTGGCCAATTGGTTACCAAGCTCAACAACATCCAGACCAGGTTTGTCAACAAGCAATTTGACCTGTCTTTCTAATTCTTTCAACTCAACCTCTGATGATCTGACAGTATTATTCAGCAGGTTGGTGATGGATGTGTGTACCTTTGATTGAGTTAAGTCAAAAGCTTCCTTTAAAGAAGTAGCCAGTGAATTGCAGCTGATGACCAACTCGTTGAGCTTCCTGAATACCAAGTCCTCATTGCCAGAGAACTTGTTAATCCTCAAATCAACCACCCTTACATTGGTAATATGATCCTTGTGGTATTTGGAGAGGGACTTGGTATTCTTCTCCATTGTCTTCTGAATATCCTCCACCCTTGTTAAAAGGTTTGAGACATCGGTTTGGAAAGACACGAACTGGCTGTCCAGTGACGGAGGGGAAGGTGCCACTGGACCTGCTCGGAATGCAACAGATACAACTAGAGGAGGTACATTAAGTGAAGATTTCCAGTTGTTGTTGCACCAGTTGAAGGAATAGAAGTTGTTGAAGAAGGAAGGGGAAGAGATTCAATGTGACGTTCATGCTGAGAATGCTCAGGTGTGAACGTCGGCGACAGTGGTGTAAGAATGGGTCTATTTCTAGGCACATTCATGGATGAAAGTAGTTGTCGAGAGGCGAATGTTGGAATTTCTTGTAAGGAGGAGAAGTCAAGTGGTGAAACTGAAACTTCTGGTTCTTGGGGCTACCAAGGAGAGAAGGGAGCTAATCAAGTACAGTTGCATCAGCTATCTCCAGGTCAAATTCAGTCTCAGATGAATCCGAAGATTCAAGCTGAAACTCACCCTCATTTATGCCAAGATGCATAAATGTTGGGGGTGGCTGAACAAGTTGTTCAGACTCCCGATGACCAGTTTGAGTTTCCTCAATGGTTTCATCAGTTATAGGATTCGTTGCCAAAGCATCTTCTCCCTGAAAAGAGGTAACTGGAGCCTCAACTACAACTGCTCTTTCCTCAGTTGCAATATCATGGGCTAGTGAATCAGAGACCACGATCACTGGCTGTGACTGGTCAGATATAGCAAGTTCTGATCTAGATCTTCTTCTACTTTTGGTAAATCTTCTTGCCTTTGGAACCGCCTGGATGCCTGAGGGGAGATCTCCAGGTTTTGCAATAGTCACAGCATCTGCAGACGAACTGGTGGGTCCCTTATTATTTTGAGGCCCGCCCAGTTGTCTTTCTGACTCACCTGGTGGTGGTGCATCAGTTTTAGAGAATGCCAGTAGCATTCTTGGAGAAATCTGGACTTCATCAGATGTGGACATAAGGTTGTCCAGATTTCTTAATAATTCTGGCACAGAGTATAATGATTGCGTGTTTGTAACACCCCGACTACGGCGGAAACACGAGATGCCACAGAACGACATAGTACAAAAGATTAAATGGAAGACATCTTAATTAAAGTCTTAAAACCATTCCAAATCAAACGATTACATAGTTCAAAGTAAAGTGTTAAAAATCATTACATAAATCCAAATCCGAATAAAAGATAAACTGTTTGCATTACATGTCTTCGTTCACCAAACAAACACAATGTCCAAAAGCGGTCCATAAGCAAACCTACTGCTCTAAACCTGAAAAGCATGAAGAAAAAGTGTCAACTACGAGAGTTGAGTGAGTTCATAGGTTTTTAACTAATACAATAAGCATATATACACATCATAATAAAATAAATTGGAAAACACCAATTTCTATGAATATGACCACAAGGTCTAATTCCATTATCTTAGATGAGTAAGTACTTGAGCCACTACTACTACCATTTTATTCAAGTCCGATTACAATCCAATAATTCAATTCATAGCACAAGCTGTCAATCAAGTGCCGTAATAATAATAACAATGATGATAATGGGTCGTGCCATGGAGACGCCCGATTATCTTAAGGTAGTTAGAACACCCGGGGGCCAGACTAGAAGTGGAGGTTGTCACGAAGGCAACCAACCTTCCAACGGTACGCTTTGGGTGGGCGGACGAAACCTAGTTGCGCAACTAACTAACTACAGGCCTCCACTTTCGGAGTAAATAGTAGTGTACCGAACGCCGCGGTTTGACAGAACTCAAGCTCATCACATAAATCCTTTATTATCACGGACATACGAAACAATTTTATTTCATACTCATATATCAAGAATCATTTCATATAACAAACTCTCTTTCAAGTAACATTGCATATATAGAAAGTAGTTTCATTTATCATGCTTTTCACCCCGAAAGTAAAACACATAAAAGAGTTTGAAAGGGGGCTATGACTCACTTGATTTGGGAGTAATGGGGGCTGATCAAATACGGGATGTGTGCCTAGTGCTGTCGTCCCCCAAGCAAGCCTAAACCATGGTATTCAAATATATACACAACGTAAGTGCGTGTTACACGAACTAGTGAACTAGATCATGAGATTTATGCTAGTAGGCTTGCCTATCTTTGGTTGTTAATTAATTATGGAATCAAAGTGTATTATGATGTTCAAGATCTTTGGTTAAATTGGAATTGATGGTAAGAGTAGTTTTTGCGTTAAGCGTTTTTGCGCGTTTGTTGAAATTTCGGTAATTCGGCTTTGATTCGCGAGATTTCTTTTGCACACTTTGCTTTGTACTATTATTTGATATTGGTACAGTAGTATTTTGGATTTTAAAATATATTTTCTGATTTATATTAATTTCCTTGATTTATTATTATTTAATTAATTAATTATTCCATTTATTCATTAATTACTTACATAATTCCTTATAATGATTCTTAGGTTCTTAAATTACCTTTAAAATTTATGGATAATTATATTTGGATTATCTACTGATTATTATGTTCTTAAACTTGTAATATTATATTTTATTTATTTATTTATTTAGGCTTTATTAATAATTATTTAATAATAGTGATTAATTAGTGATGTTAACTTAGTTATTTATTCTTAAATTATGTCAAACTTGTTTCTCTCCTTGAAATTATTTTTCTCCAGTAGGTTTAGGTTATTTTAACATTAGTTATGTGATTTTGTCCAAGTTCATGATTTATATAATTTATTATTGATTTATTTATTCCTTAAAATCCCTTTTAAATTCACTAAATTATAAAAACACTTAGAAATCATCACAAGAGCTTTTGTCCAAAAATCCCAGGCCTTTTTAGGCAACTTTTATCAATAAAAATTTGTAACCATTCAACCTCTCTTGTGTCCTTATAATTTGAGGATTTTATAATTGAAAATCGTTTACCGAAATAGTGATTTTAGCCTCATTTCTTAGACCATTAAGGTACTTTAAAATGGATTTTCATCCTAAATTCAACATTCACAGTAAGTTCATCATATTTTGGTGGTTCAAGTCGTGATGGTGGTGATGGTGTGATATGTGCAATTTAGTGCTTTCGGTTAGCGATTATTTGACCCGAAAAGACGATTTTTGAGCTTATTCTTGCCATGCATCAAATGACTTGAGTTTTATACTTTTAATATATCATATTTCCAGTATGTTCATCCCATTTTCATGGTCATAAAGTTATGGTGCATGTGTGTGCTTAAAATGCATTTTAACAAGCTTTCGGTTTTCGATTTCAAGCCTATTTTGCCTTGTTTGGTTCCATAATCATATTTTTGTCATTACCATAATTTTTCCAGAATATTAACTTTGATATTAACACATTTTTCACTTATGACAAACCTAGCTTCATCTCATAATCCAAACAACAATCCAACTTTCTTAAATCTAGCATACATGTAATCATTTCATCATTTTTAACAACAAATCTTTATCCAACAAAAATCCATCAACATAAAAGAATGTATTTTTATGAAATTTTCCAGAAATATATACATAAATATTATATAAAATATGTTCATCTTTTTATATAAAAAGTTACTTTACAACTAATCAACACATATCCACCTTTTTGATGCTAACTTTCATAGATCCAACATTTTATCAATAAAATCTATATTTTTATAAATATTTCCAGAAATATTACCTTCATAATATGTATGAATATAACCATCTTTCAAAGGAAAAATCCTATCAAAGACTATTAAACATATATCCACACTTTTGGGTCTTAAACTAGTTGAATCCTTGGATCTTTCTTCATGGATTCAACATGCATGAGCATGGAAAGAAAGATCCTATCAACTTTGCCCTCATCAAGTGTATATTCAAAAGAAAACATAAGAAAACACAATCTTTTGATAAAACCTTTTTAACATAAACAAGAACAAGATTAAACTAGTAAAGAGATGAAGATATATACCCTTGAAGAACACTTTTGAAGGTGGATATATAGCAGAAATTTCGTGACTCCTTAAGCCTCCAACAACCCTTGTTTCAACCTTAAACAACCCTTAATATGTAGCTTAATCAAACCCTTGCTTAATCTAACCTAAACCCTTATTATAAATACAAGTTTAAGTTGATTTTTGCTTGCCCTTTTGCCCTTTTTTTTCCAGCCGAAATGAAGAGAGGAAGAAGGAGAGGAGAAGTGTTTTTCTAGAGAGAATAAAAGCTTGTGTGTGTAAAAGGTGAAGAATGTGTTTTGTGTGAGTTTCAAGGGAGATTTTGGAAGAAATAAAATTTAAAAGTGAAGTGTGAAGGGGGGAAAGGGGGGGCCGGCCATGGGGGGTATTTGGAGGGGTTAGGAGTATTTTTTTTTGTTAAATTATAGTGTAAGTATATTAGTGTATGTATAAGTTTAGTGGGTATTTGTTTTTGTAAGTGTTTTGTTAGTTAAATGTAAGTAATTGGTTGTTTTAGTTAGGAATATGTATATATGTGTATAAGTCATGTATATTTATGTGTATGGATATACTTTTGTATTTTTAGTTGGTTACATAGGTCATTGGTTGTAAATTTGTATTAATTTTTAAGCTTATATGCTTACTTATTAAGTTTTTGACGCTTTTACGTACATAATACTTCCAATTATATTTTTAGTTGAAAATTTTATTTATCATGATCATATCCTCTTGATTTGGTTTTATTTTTGATTTGTTGGGCAATCCATAGGAATTTTGATTGGTATCTCAATTTGGGAGTCTTAAGTTATTATTATCATATCGATTGACCACCTTTAAAATTTTTTTTTCCGAGGTATCTTCATTAGGAAGTTCTTATACATATCATTAGCTTTAGATTACTAATTTGGGGCATTACCTACTAGCTTCAAGTACAACTATGGCTTGCGGGAGCGTAGACAACCTAACTAGCACATATATAATATTAAAAGTGCGGTTGTTACAGTGTTGTTGTATTCTTCTCTACCCAGAATTAGTATGAAACAAAGAGATAGAAATCGCGAAAAAGGGATACAAGGACCCCTGTTGCTTTTTAATTTAAACACCAAGCTTCTGAACAAGATGTTTGCGAAGTCCACCCTTAGTCCATTCCGCAAGCAGTATGCCACTTCTGCCTGGAAAGAGTTTATCTGGTCCAAACCACCAGAACTCCCACCTAAACTTTCTACCAAATGGACCATGAAGTACTTCCAGGATGGTGAAAGCCCTCTCATAGTCATTGATCCTTTGGTCTTCAGTACACCTCCCTCCAAGACTTCTTTATTACCCATGTTAAGGAAGACCTGACGGAAGTTGATATTTGGAGAAATCACCACTGGACTCTCATCTTGTCTCCAAGAATTGAGGTTAAGGGCCTCCCTCAATGTCTCAGTGGTGATGGTACACGGGACTGACCCATCCTTTAAAGTGAAGGAGATGGATGAGCAGTCATCAGAATTGGACGTCGTGTACCAGAACTCGCACGAGTAATCATGAAACAACTTGTTTGGGTTCAAAGAAAAGGCATCGCTGATGGGAGAATCCCGAAGGAAGGATTGGATTTTCCCAATGAGAGAATCAGCGGCCTGATGCCCTTGAAGAGATGCCATTGGATTGTTTGGATTTAATTTTATTAATTTTGAACTTATGGGGGAACCAACAGCATGAGAAACATTTTCGGATGGAACATACTCGACAGTGAGTAGATTCACATGACGAGAGCGAGATGAAGAAGATGAAGATTTAGGAGCCATTTGAGATTTTGGATTTAGGGTTTTGGATTTAAAGAAGAAAGAGAGAAAGAGATCTCGAATTGTGAATGATTGCAAGAGTAAATTAAAGGAATTTTTGTGCGAAGTAAATGAGAAGATAATTTAGTGGGGGTATATATAGGCAATAAAATATTACCAATATATATACGAAAAGATATTTTAATCCCCGAATTTAACAAACAAATTCAAAATTTGATTTTTAGTAATTTTGAGAGTTCAAAAACATTTAATACCTCCTATCAAACATTTAATGCTATGACGGCTGGTATTCCCACTCACCCATTAACTTCAACAATTCCCATAAAAAGTGCAATAATTTTCAGCAAAAAGTCTTGACACGTAAGACATGTCAGGTGACGTTTGTGAGTGCGATACAAACACTCGAGTATCATCACGTGTCACAAGTATTTACCAAGTAAAACATAACATTATGAAATCTGGTTGACCACCAGTTTAAGACAAGACCAAACTAGCATACTGGAGAGATTTTCCAGATGCCAGTTTCAACTGAGAAATTCACCAGTTGCATTTTTCAAAATAAAACGAATTTTAATTGGAAAAATATTTTGAGTCTTTCCCCCTAAAAATGTGATCCATTTGATCGATGACTAGTCTTTGAGTACATCAAGGCGTTCAATCTCCAACCAATCAAGGATCACCTGGACCATCCTCAACTGGAAGGTCTCTCCAGTTTTAATGAGGATTTAACATACCCAGTTCACTGATGAGATGTTTAAAAGTTTTCTCATCAAGAGGTTTTGTAAAAACATTAGCTAACTGTTTATCAGTGGGGATGAAATGTATTTCAATGTCTCCTTTCATAACATGATCACGAAAGAAGTGATACCTGATGTCAATATGCTTTGTCTTTGAGTGCATCACTGGGTTGTGAGATATAGCAATTGCACTGGTGTTGTCACAAAAGATTGAGGTTCTTGTGTATTTCATACCATAATCAAGTAACTGGTTTTTGATCCAAAGAATCTGAGCACAGCAACTGGCCGTAGAAATGTACTCTGCCTCAGCAGTTGACATTGAGACTGAAGTCTGCTTCTTACTGGTCTAACTCACCAGTTTTCCCCCAAGGAAGTGACAACCACCAGTTGTAGACTTTCTATCAATCTTACAACCTGCATGATCTGAATCTGAATAACCCATTAGATCTAACCCTGAGCCTTTGGGATACCAAAGACCAAGGCTAGGGCACCCTTTCAGGTACCTGAAAATGCGCTTAACAGCATGCAAATGTGATTCTTTTGGATTAGCCTGAAATCTGGCACATAGACATGTTGCAAACATTATATCCGGTCGACTAGCAGTTAAATACATTAGTGAACCAACCATTCCACGATATTGCTTTTGGTCCACTGGTTTACCATTTGGGTCAGAATCCAAATTTAATGGAGCTGAAATAGGTGTGGTTTTCGATGGGTTAGAATCATATTTGTATTTTCTTAATAAATCTCTGACATATTTTTCTTGGTTAATAAAAATACCATCCATGGTTTGTTTAATTTGTAAACCTAAGAAAAATGTTAATTCACCCATTAAAGTCATCTCATATTCTTGAGACATGATTTTTGAAAACCTTTTACACATTCCATCATCAGTTGACCCAAATATAATGTCATCAACATAAATTTGTACCAACAAGATATTACCTTTTTCTTTCAAGATAAACAAGGTATTATCTATTGCACCTCTTTGAAAACCATTATTAAGAAGATGTTTAGTTAGAGTGTCATACCAGGCTCTTGGGGCTTGACGAAGACCATACAAAGCTTTGTTTAGTCTATATACCCAGTGAGGATGCTTTTCGTTCAAGAAACCTGGAGTCTGCTTAACATACACTTCTTCTTCCAACTTTCCATTCAGGAACGCACTTTTGATATCCATCTGGAAGACTTTGAATTGCAAGTGAGCAGTATAAGCCAAGAAAATTCTAATGGCTTCAAGTCTTGCAACTGGAGCAAAAGTTTCATCGAAATCAACACCTTCTGCTTGACAATAACCCTTGGCAACCAATCTAGCTTTGTTCCTGACAACATTGCCATCTTCATCCATCTTGTTTCGGTAGACCCACCTCGTTCCAATGGGTTCTTTCTTTAACCCTGGAGGACAAGGAAAAACTTCCCAAACATTGTTCCTTTCGAACTGGTTAAGTTCTTCTTGCATAGCCTCAACCCAGCTTGGATCTGCCAAAGCCTCGTCAATCTTCTTCGGTTAAATCAGTGATAAGAAGGTGACGTTCAAGCATTGTTCACTTGTGGCTCTTCTAGTCTGAACCCCACTATCTGGATTTCCAATAACTTGCTCAATGGGATGAGCAACTGTCCATTTAGTGTATTTACTAGGTTGATATTGCACAACATCAGTGCAAAACACTTGACGATCTTCAACAGTTGTGGCAACTGGAGAAGGATCAGCCCAAACTACTTCAACTTCATCATCAGTGTCAGCTGGCATGTTGACATGATCATCTTCAAATAAAGGCATATTTTGAAGAACTGGAGAAGTCTGAACTGGTTCTGATGTTGTTGTGGCACGAACATCTGATCCAATCACCAGTTTCTGTGGTAAATTGAAACTGATGGAGGGATAAAATGGAGTGTCACTGGGGATTTTCTTATGTGCAACTGGTTCCAAGTCTTGATGACTGGAAACATCTTCTGGTGTAGAAACTGATTGATGAACTTGATCAGATACACCAAAATCAACTGGGTCAACTGGAGATAAATCAAGGCTTGGTGTTTTATTGATTGCCTCATTTGATTCATCGAATGTGACATGAAGTGTCTCATGTACCTTTTGGAGTCTATAATTGTAAACTCTATAGGCCTTTCTTATCTCTGAATACCCCACGAAAACACCTTCATCAGCTTTTGCATCAAATTTTCCCAAATGACTGGAATCGTTTATAATATAAACTGGACAACCAAATACATGAAAATATCCAATGTTTGGTTTATGATTCCTGAGGACTTCGTAGGTAGTCTTTCTATGTCTTTTGACATAAACTGACCGATTTTGGGTATGACAGGCTATAGACACTGCTTCTGCCCAAAAACTGGTAGGAAGACCTGATTCAGATAACATACTTCTT
Organism: Erigeron canadensis; assembly: GCF_010389155.1. Taxonomy (NCBI): domain Eukaryota; kingdom Viridiplantae; phylum Streptophyta; class Magnoliopsida; order Asterales; family Asteraceae; genus Erigeron; species Erigeron canadensis. Next base: position 17,571,050 of record NC_057764.1, read on the forward strand.
GCAGCTTCAATCAATGTGCGATTTTTCCTTTCAACCACACCATTTTGCTCTGGAGAACGAGCTGAAGAGAAGTTTTGAGAAATGCCAGTGTCAGTGCAAAATGTCTCTAATTCTTTATTGATGAATTCAGTATCATTATCACTTTGCAACTGACACACTTTCTTTGTATATTTGAGTTCAATTCTTTTGATGAGTGAGATGATTTCACCAGGTGCATCACTTTTTGATCTGATGAATACCACCCAACAATACCTGGTGTATTCATCAACAACAACTAAAGTGTATCGTTTACCAGCTTTAGTTTGAACATTCACTGGACCAAAGAGGTCCATATGCAGCATGTGAAGAGGTTCAGTGATACCGAAGTTTTGCCTGGTCTTGAAATTGGCCCTTTTCTTCTTGCCCATCTCACACCCTGGACATGGCTTTTCCTTTTTAAAGGAAATTAAAGGATCCTTTCCACCAGTTGTTTTCTAGATAACTTATTGATATTCTTGAAATTAAGATGGGATAACTTTTTATGCCACAACCAGTTGGTGTCCTCATAAGCTTTGACATAGAAACAATGCTCTTTTGGAGCTGTTTCCATGTCCATTATGTACACATTCCCTTTCCTTGGTGCAATCATCACCACTTTCCAATCCTTGTTAAATATGGTACTGTAGCAACACGATTTTATCATTTGAATTCACATCAACAATGACGTTTGGTTAGTGTGTGTGTTCTTGGTGTTTGTGTGTGTTTTGAGAGAGAATTTGGATCAAGAGTGTGTTATTCAGGTGTTAAGTGTTGAGTGTTGTTCAAAAGTTATGTGTGTTGTTGATTTCTAAGGGATTGAGGGCTATTTATAGTCTAAACAAACTAACAATACTAATAATCACAATTAGCCCCTCAACCTTAGAAATTATCAACTCATGACTTAACAGCAAGTAAGTCCATAACTTATATTACAATGTATCACTACTTTTGAATTTCTAACATTCTCCCCCTTAGTGATATATTGTAATGTCTGAAGTACGTGTTGTTTTGTCATGTATGAATGAATTTGATGAGCCCGGTGAAGAAAACAATTGGTGAATTGAAACAAGTCTTCAAAGCTTTCTCATTGTCTTTGGAGAACTTGATTCAGTATTGGTCTTGGACTTCTTGAAGTTAAATCATTTGTCGATTCTCAATGTTCTTAGTGAAGAGAGAATGATGAGTGTGTGTGTTTATAAAATCTTCGAGGATTGTTGAATCACAGATCAGAGTTTTCTTTTGAAATGCGGAAGGTAGCAATGTAGTTTTTGGTAAAATGTTGATGTATGACTTTGAAGATCTTGTATAAATTGAATTGATGAAGACTCTTTTGAAGCTTTTCTTCTTTGTCTTGAATCTACAATCTTTTGTCCTTTGAAGCTTTGATCTTTGTCACATCATCTTAAGCACTTTTGAGAGTAGACATTTGAATGAGGATTTGAAAAGTCTCTTATGAAGTAATCATGCTCCCTCTTAATTCATGAGTAATTATAGTCTCTTTGATTTTTTGAAAAATCTCTTGTTAAATCTTTAATGTATATCCTTTTCTTTCGAGATGAATAATCTTCAAGTTGAATTTGGAAACCCTTGCAGTTTGGAATGAAATTGACAAACAAACTTTGAAGAAGAATGATAAGTTGATGTCACAAATGAAATTTGAGATAAAAGAACTCCAAATAAACTTAAAAACTTTCAACAAGAAGCTGAATGATAGTATCTCAAAAAGCAATTGAAACAACCAAACACAAACTTTTCTCCTTGTCCTTATCAATCATTCTAATTTCTTCTCCTAATCAATAATCAATCATACTATTTTCTCCCCCTCATAATGACAAAGTTGGGAACCAATGTCATTATGCAAACATTGATTGATTCGATTGTTAAAAGAAATAATCATGACTAAAATCTAGACATTATGCGCATGGAGAATTATCAACCATCAAAACACCAATCTTACCAAATAAACCAACTCAATTGTTCCTATGGGTGACTAAAATATAAGATTGAAGTTGTTGGGATAAACATTTTATTATGGTGTTGGTGTTTTCTGTGTTGGTGTGATGAGAAAAGAAACCGGATAAGAATGATCTATTTGCATTCAAAAATCGAAAGGATTAATGAAATGACCGAAAGAAATGTATGTCATTTATCGGATTTCCTATGTATCATTGAGAAATGCACAAAGCAAACCTCTAACATAGTTTGGTCTTTTGGCTTTCCAACCTCAAGATTGTTTAAAAGAATGTAAACCATGGTCAGTGTCACCTAAGCGTTCGATAACCATGTTCTACTATCCTTAAAGACTTTTAGGAAAAATCCAAAGTCACAATAGACTTCTTGTTAACTCAATAATTACAAAAATGCAATTATGAGACCTACGTTCAAAGCTGGAAATGATGTAAGCAATGATAGGATTTCCATTTGATCATCGTGAAATATCAATTAAGATATCACTACAAATGTTCCGGCTATATCACAAAGATAAGCATGTATATCACAAAGATATGACGCAAATGTGTCCTAAAGAATGATTAATGATCAAATTAATGATCAATTACGAGAGCTCTAGACACAAAGTGATCAAATGAAGTCGGGGACTGGAGCAGAGTGTCACCCTTTTTCAATATCAATGTCTTCCAAATGAAGAGTCAATAGAAATGAGAAAATCTCCTTGAGAAATAAAACAAGCATTTGTAAAAAAAACTTGAGTGGTTAGGTAAAGATGTGCATCGCTTCGCTGGGTCCATGAAGGCTTCTTCAATACCGAGATATCAACAAATGACATCCGATAGAAATGTGTTTTACCCGGCGATTTGAGAATTTTAGGGAAGGGTATCAATTCTTTTAACCCTTTTCTCACAACATTATCACCATAACCTCTCACTTTTCGACTGTACTCCCTCCAACTTAGTTGCACGAATTCATCATCACTCAAAAATACCCTCACTATCTACTGAAAGAAGTGAAAGCTCATGTGCAAACTAAACACCGAGCTTCCTTTGAAAAAAAATTCATCAAATGTAAAAAAAATGTTTAAACAACACATTTGAAGTTTGAAAGAGACTTGAAATCACAAACTCCCCCTTAATCTATGCAAATATAGATCAAAAAGATTTTCATAGAAAAAGTGGAGCAAAAATGATTTGTGTGAAATCAAAACAAGTTTTATGAAAAGTGAACTCAATCAGTTGTTTAAGATGAGACAACTCAGGAGTACACAAAGGCGTTCAATCCTTTGCTTCTCATATCAACAATTGAGAGTTTTTTGAAACAGGTGTAACAAAATTGCAATCAACATCTTGTATTACACATATACATTCATATAAGACCATTTGGAAGTACACAAAGGCGTTCAATTCCGCGTTATCTTATATCAATTTATATGTATAATAACATGAATTAATTCCAATTTTGAAACATAAATAATTTTCTTTTTAAAACTGGGTTGCATACAGAGTATATGCAAGCCATTTTGAAATAAATAACACAAATAAGCACGGGTTATACACTGAGTGTGCATAAGCCACGAAGTAATAAATATATCATTTAATCACGGGTTACATACATAGTATATGTAAGCTACTTTAAAATAAATAGTTTAATGAAGAACGGGTTGCATACAGAATATACGCAAGCCACTTTGAAATAAATGAAAAAAAATCTTTTTGTTATTTTTTAAAAATTTTTATTTTTGTATTTCAAATTTTTATGATTTTTGAAAAAAAATGAATCAAGAATTCCTTCCATGGTAAAGTGAATCAAGGATCAAAATTTAGCATACCAAGTTTAGAGATTAAGAAATTAAACCTCTTTTCGAAGTAGAGTTCGATGTCACCTTTCTCAACATGATCTTTGAGAAAATGATATCTTACATCAATGTGCTTTGAGTGTGAGTGGTTGACTGAGTTGACAGCAATTGCAATGGCACTTTGAGAATCACAATAGATAGGGATACGATCATATTTCAGACCATAATCGGTAAGTTGTGTTTTCATCCATAACACTTGAGCACAGCAACTAGTAGTAGCCACATATTCAGCTTCCGCTGTTGACAGTGATACACAATTTTGCTTCTTCGATGTCCAACTTACAATCTTATCCCCTAAGAATTGTAAAGTACCAGAAGTGCTCTTGCGATCAAGCTTACAACCTGCATGATCTGCATCTGAATAGGCAGTTAAATTGAATCCAGTATCCCTTGGATTCCAGAGACCAAGGTTGGGTGTACCCTTCAGATAACGAAAAATTCGTTTCACAGCTTGGTAATGTAAATCAGTCGGAGAGGCTTGATACCTAGCACACATACATGTTGCAAACATTATATCTGGGCGAGATGCTGTAAGATACAACAATGAACCAATCATGCTTCTATACCTCTTTTGGTCAAATGGTTTCCCATTTTTATCAGCATTAATGTTTGTACGAGCAGCTATTGGGGTTGAAATTGAAGAACATGTAGTCATATCAAACTTTTTCAACATATCCTTTATGTACTTACCTTGTGATATAAAGATACCATTTGGTAATTGTTTGATTTGTAATCCCAAAAAGTAATTCATTTCCCCAATCATGCTCATTTCAAAATGATTGACCATTAGAGATGAAAAATTTCGGCAAAAAGTTTGACTGGTTGACCCAAAAATAATGTCATCAACATATATTTGGACAAGTAAAACATATTTACCTTGCTTACGAATAAACAGGGTAGGATCAATAGTACCTTTGGTAAAGCCTCATTTGAGTAAGAAAGTAGATAAGGAATCATACCATGCTCGGGGTGCCTGCTTTAAACCATAGAGAGCTTTGTCTAACCTGTAGACATGGTTTGGCCTTTTAGGATCAATAAAACCTTCAGGTTGCTCCACGTAAACTTCTTCTTTGAGTTTTCCATTCAAGAATGCTGTCTTCACATCCATTTGAAACACAGTGAAGTTTTTGAATGTGGCATAAGCTAAAAAAATACGAATGGCCTCCATTCTTGCAACAGGAGCGGAAGTTTCGTCAAAATCCACACCAGGTTGTTGGCAGTAACCCTTTGCAACCAATCTAGCTTTGTTCCTTACTACAACTCCATCTTCATCCTTCTTGTTCTTGAAAATCCACTTAGTGCGAATTGGTTCTTCTTTCCTTGGATTTGGAATCAATCTCCATACCTTTAGTCTCTCAAACTGAGCTAATTCATCTTGCATTGCTTTAACCCACTCTGGATCACAAAGAGCTTCAGAGACAGTTTTGGGTTCGATGTTACTTAGTGAAAGTGCAACAAGACACTCATTGACTGTAGTACGGGTAAAAACACCAGCTTGTGGATCTCCGATGATCTGTTCTGTAGGATGATCTTTGCGCATACGTGACCACTTATTGTCATGAGGAAGAGGATCTTGTTTATGAATGTCAACATTATCATCATTAAATCCAGAGTTCTGTTGAGAAATGGAATCATAGCTTGGAAGAACTCTTTCCTCAAAGTTTGGATGATCAAAATCCAGTGGCACATACACATTTGTAGTATTTGATGGATTTGTTGTTTGGATGATTTGAGAAGGTTGTTCTTGAACATTCTTTTGAGAATAAATATCACTTGAAGGTGATTCTTCTTGCTCTGCAGAATTTGAAGACGATTCATGATAGTTGTCAGGAACTGATTCATTTGTTTGAATATGGTCATTGTTCGGAATTGGTTCATTGATGACTTGAGGTTCCTTTTCTTGAATCGGTTTTGAGTTGTAGAATTCTTCGAAAAGAATATCTAGCTCTTCACGTGTTGGAGTTGGATATTTCTTGAACTTTGAAGCTAAGGTAGACGTCCTTGAGGAAGCACTTGAAGTACTTGGATCACTAATTGTTGGTAGCAAACTTTCTTGTTCAAATATCATGCCAGACATCTCGTCAAACCAAACATTCATGGTTTCTTGAATCGTGTTTGTTCGACGATTAAAGATGCGATATGCAATCGATGTCTTTGAGTAACCAACAAAGTAACCTTCGTCACCTTTCCTTTCAAACTTTCCAACATTTTCCCGATCATTCAAGGTATAACAGACACACCCAAAAATATGGAAGTAATTGATGTTGGGTTTGCGTTTGTTAATAACCTCATAAGGAGTCTTCTCATGACGCTGATTGATGATGGAGCGATTTTGAGTGTGACAGGCAGTGTCAACAGCTTCAGCCCATATGTTTGATGGTAACTTGGAATAAGCAAGCATTGTTCTTGCTGCTTCCACCAGCGTACGGTTTCTCCTTTCAACGACACCATTTTGTTGCGGGGTACGAACAACAGAGAATTGGTGAGTAATGCCTTTTGACTTGCAAAATTCATTGAAGATGGCATTTATGAACTCAGTACCGTTATCCGAACGGATATAACGGACTGGAAGTTGAAGATTCACTTGAGTGGAAGTGATGAAATCGATCACAATTTGAGTTGTTTCATCTTTTGAAGCAAGAAACTTGACCCAAGTGTATCTAGAATAATCATCAACGATAACCAGAATATATCTCTTCCCGTTTCTGCTTTGTACTTTCATAGGCCCACAAAGATCCATGTGAAGCAAATGAAGAGGTGCCAAAGTGTGTGGAATTTTCTTTGGTTTATGAGAAGTTCTCTTGATCTTCCCAACTGCACAAGAAGGATAGACATGCTCACTCTCATATTTGTAGTCAGGCAAGCCTATTACAAGTTGCTTGTTGACTAAAGCATTGATGGTTTGATAATTCAAGTGAGAAAGCCTTCCATGCCACAACCAAGAATTCTTTGAAGTAGCTTTTGAAACAAGACAGATATTATCAGTTGGTTGGTTATCATCAAGATTAACTGTGAAAAGATTATCTTCACGATCTCCGCATAGGATATTAATTCCATCTAGAGTTTGGACTTTGCACATAGATTGTCAAAAAAGAACTTGAAGGTTGTTGTCACAGAACTGTTCAACACTGAACAAGTTATGACTCAGACCTTCAACATAATGAACTTTCTTAATGACAATTCCGTTTCTTTCAATATTTCCATAACCTAGAATTGGAGCGAAATTGTTGTTTTTGAAACGAACAGTTCCCATGAATCTTTCAACAAAATTCTTGAGCAATGATTTATTGCCAGTCATGTGTTTTGAACACCCGGAATCGAGTATCCATACACAGATGGTTATTTCCTGCAATCAAAATTTAACCGACTTTAGGTACCCACTTAAAGACGGGTCCTTTGTGGTTAGTTAATACAGGCAGGGGGTATAACTTAGGAGATGCATACAAACATGCTTTCGAATCAACATACTTATTAACAAGCACATTATCAACAAGCACATTTGGATTAAGCAAACGATTATTAACACACGAATTAAAAGTAACATGTCTACCACCATTCAAACCATACAAATAAAAGCGAGAATTAACATTGTTTACACCATCACAAGGCATTGCCTTGGCATCATTAACATTTGTTTTCAAAGATGACTTAAAAGATAAATTGTTTGAAACATCAGAAACAAGCTTCTTCTTACTACCCGCTTTTCTCCTTTGCCTTTTCTTCATTTTCTCAACTTTAGTGATCTTAGGTACTAATGACTTAGCTACCCATTTAGACTCACTAATCAAGCTCTTTCCACCTGTTGGATTGACACTAAGAAGATTAGAACGAGAGTTTTGAAGCACTTTTATCTTTTTAGACTCTTTTGAGGGTGCAGAAACTTCTTGTTTCTTAGGTTTATCGTGAGAAAACCAGTCATATCTATCCCTATATCTAGTTGCACCTTTTGTAGTGTCCCTAGTTAGCAAAACAGAGCTAGTCCTAGACACTTTAGAAATTGAACTAGAATGAGAGCTAGACGAAGAAACATTTGAATTGATTTCCAGAAGTTTCACTTTGTTGTATTTGATTTTGGGAATGGTCTCAACTTGTTTGGTTTTAACATGCTTTTCCGGGGTAGGACACTTTGTTTTTAACTTATTGATTCTTGGTTTGGTGACAGTCTTTGGTTCAGTCTTGATGAGTTTGGAAATAACCCGTTTCTTTGAATAATATGAAGTTGGAGCTTTGAAAAACGATTTTGGAGATTCCTCTTTTGATTCAACTTTGATTTTGGTAGATTCAATCTTTTTCTCAGTTTCAGAATTAAAAACATATTCTCCCTCCATGAATTTATCAAAATCATTTTTGGTGAATGGTGAAACCGGAGAGAATTTTGAAAAATCAGGAGTTTTGTTTTCCAACTTCACACTATTGGTAGTCTCAGGAATAAAATCAACTTGAATTGACACATCTTTGGTTTCACAAGAAAATTTAGTAGAAGTATCAACACCTATACTAGCACAAAGCTTAGGGTGAACAACTAAGTCTTCAGGAAACTCACAAGTGAAAAACCTAAAGTAGTACCATATCAAAACTAAACTATGCGCAAGTTCGTCACAAGATAAATCAGATTGCACATAATCATCAGCTATTACAGTAGCAGTATTTTGACATGAACACTCAAAAGAATCAGTCAAGGTTTGGGTGGAGGAAACAGTAGATGAAACACAAGTAGTCTGAGTGGAATGGTCTACTAAAAGACTGAAATCAGTTTGAGTAGAAACATTAACACAAACATTCTTGATATCAACAACAACTGATTCATTCTTTGAATTCGGTTTTTGAGACTGTAGATTATTAATAAGTTTTTGTTGAGATTCCACCTTTTATAGTAAACCTTCTATTTGTTTTTTCAAAAATGTGGATGGAACATACAATTTAGTTGGTTTAGGTGGGGAAACGACAGATTCTTGGTTTTGAAAATTAAATGCAATCTCTTCTAATTCAAAAATTGATGACTTTTTCGTTTCGTAAGAAGTATTGATGGCATCATAATTAACCAAAAATTTATTGTTTTGAATTTTCTCAACTTCATCAGTCTCAAATTCGTCATCCAATGGACGAATGAATTGTTGAACCATACCAAGTCTTAAAACTTTTCATCATACAAGGGTTCGATCTTGTCTTTGGCTTTTTGCAATGGAGTGATATTCTCAAATCCCAACCCAAGAAGAAGTTCTGATTTATCAATCTTTGACTTATTGAAATAGGCAATGAAATCCAAAAGAGGGTTTTGTTCAACTTGGTACAACTTTTCTTGATAAAAAAATATATTCTTTTTATGTTCCTCAATTTGTCTTTCAAGATTTTCAATCTCAATGCCTTTTAAAAAACAGTTATAATTTAAATCAGAAACTTCTCTTTCAAGTTCAATTGTTTTTGGTGTAGCTTCTTGAAGCTTCTTATTCAGAATATCAACATCCATTTGTCTCGCATTTGCACGAAGCCATTCATTGGTCTTTTGAACTTCAAGATCTTGATTGGCTTTTTCAAGATCAAGAATGGTCTTTTCTAAATTATGACACTTTTCCAATAACTTAGAATCAGGAGACGCATTCATTTCACATTCTTTAACCAACATTTGTTCTTTATAGTTTTGAAATTCTTGTTTCATAGCATTATATTCAAAAAGTAGTTTAGAATTTTCTTCAAGAAGTTTTGAATTTTCTTCAAGAAGTTTTGTGTACACCCTTTTTGAAAATAAAATGCTATTTTTCAATTTCTTGTTTTTGTTGGCTAAAGAAGTGTAATGATTCGTCAAGTTTGATAAGGCAATTCTACAAGACTCTTTATCCTTAATTGATGAAAAAGTAGAGTCGAGATTTACATCATCATCGGGATATTCCTCGTTAGTGTTGTCAGCCTCCAACACTTTGTCTTTGCTCAACCTTGCCATGAAACATACATTGGCAGACAGATCTTCATCTTCATCATCAGTCAGTAAAAGCCACTTGTCATCTTCAGCAATCAAGGCTTGACCGGCTTCAACTTGCTTTGCCAGGAGCATCTTCTGCTTGTAGTATTCATAATTCTTCTTGCGAGGCAGCTTGCAATCCACAGCAAAATGACCAGGAATTCCACAGTTGTAACACTTTTTGTCAGATGTCTTTTCTTTCTCCATGATTTGTTTCTCAGTTTCTGCTTTCTTGTCTCTTTTTTTGGAACCAGTTGTTTCACCTTGTTCAAAACTCTTGTGATGATATTGTTCCTTCTTTGGAAATGCACTTGTTGATGAAGTTCGAATATTGTTGTTAGTTGGCCTCGCTTTGAAATATTTTTTCTTGAAATGCTTAGTCACAGCGGCAAGAGCTTGGTAGAATTCATCAGGAACACCATCTCTTGGAGCCAAGTAATCTTCTCCCTCCTCATCAGACGAAGAAACAACAGTCATTTGTCTTTTAAGAGCCTCAGAAACCTTTCGTTCAACAACCAATGCCAAAGGATCAGTAGATACAACTTCTGGCACTTTGTTGAGTGAATATTTGCTTAGAACTCGTGGCTCATTCAACTTGAAAGATTCATAAAGAGTATGAATGGTGAATTTGGTCAGATCTTGATGTTGTTTGATTTGAGTCCCATAATCTTCCCATTCGGGACCAAGTGCTTTGATAAATTTGATGTTCAGCTCAATCTCATCTTTCTTGACTTTGTTCTTTCTCAGTTCATTGATCACATTGCAAAATCTGTAGTAGACGGACTCAAGAGATTCATTTGGTGATTTCTGAAAATTGTCAAACTCAGTTGAGACATTTGTCAATCTAATTGTTGAGGTTACATCAGAACCTTCCATTTGTCTAGCAACTTCATCCCAAATCTCCTTTGCTGTGTCATAAGAATCAACTGAGCCATAGATCTCATCAGGAAGTGCTTGATATAAGCATGATCTAGCTCTGTTGTCAGCAGCGGTACGATCTCTTTGTTCAGCATTCAAAAGATCAGGAGTCAAAATAGCACCGGTAGTAGGATGACGATGCATAGCAAGTCTATTGATGATTGAGTCCTTAAGCATGTGACCATTAGTCTGACGTTCCACATAATCGATGAACCTTTTCTTCCAAAGTCCATAATTACCACTATAAAGAACTGGAGGTCTTGTATCAGTACCCAGAGACAATGCTTCACGAGTAGTCATTTGAAATTGATTTGAATTGAGAATTGAATTGATTTTTGAAGAAGAAATTGAAACGATCTAATTTGGAATGAAATGAAATGATCTGAATTGAAATGAAATGAAACGATCTGAATTGAAATGAAATGAAACGATCTAATTTGAAATTGTTTAAAGAAAGTGAAATGAGACAATTTAGAAGAAGTGAGAATGAAACGATCTAAATGTGCAAGAATGAAATGATTTGAATTGAAACGATCTAAATGTAGGAATGAAACGATCTAACTTGAAACGATCTAAATTGAACTTGGAGTGAAATGATTTAAAATTGAAACTTATCTTGAGAAGAAGAAAAATTCTAAGTATTCTGAAATGATTTGGGCAGAGTTTTGGTATGAATTGGAATGAAATGAATTGAGCAAAACCAATCACGAAGATCAGTTACCCAAGAATATTATGATTCCCAAACACAACTCTTCACGAATTACTCAAACCAGAGAATGTTCAAGTAAAACTTGAAACGATCTAAAAGAGATCGTTCTGGTTTCAAAGAAAACTGAAACGATCTAAAAGAGTTCGTTTTGGTTTCTTTTCAGGATTTCTCAACAACTTGATTAATTTCAAGAAATTGAATTGACCAGAACCAATCCAAAGGATCAGTTAGCCACAATCAACTCTTCTCACCACAACCACACTTGTCAAAACGATCAAATTTGAATCGTTTTACAAGCCACAACACTGAAATGTATGTACCAAGGAAAACAAAAACTAAAACGATCTAAATGAGATCGTTTAGCTTCACACAGTCGTCTTCAACCTCTGAGTATGAACAACTCCATTGACGATTTTTAAAACTTCAATATCTTTTGATTTTCTGAGAATTAGAACATGAAACCACTTGCAAACAGTTTGTTTTCACCTCAGCAATGATCTGATTAACACAATTTAGCTTATAACACAACATAATCAAATCCCAAATTTTAGCGCCAAAAACTCAAAATCTGAACTTTTGATCCAGATCGAATTAGAACACGAAACTTGAGAGGATTATGTTATTAACTATGAGAAATCGATCGGTGAACAAACATTTGTGATTTTATGTGATTTGAGAGGTTATTTTTAAATTTCATTGAGAAAAAAAAATGAACAGAAACAGGATGAAAACAGAATTAAAGGTGAATGTGTGATGATTTGTGATTGAATTCAGTTATGGATCGAGATCAAAATGATGTTTTGCTCTGATACCACATGTAGCAACATGATTTTATCATTTGAATTTACATCAACAATGGCGTTTGGTTAGTGTGTGTGTTCTTGGTGTTTGTGTGTGTTTTGAGAGAAAATTTGGATCAAGATTGTGTTATTCAGGTGTTAAGTGTTGAGTGTTGTTCAAAAGTTATGTGTGTTGTTCATTTCTAAGGGATTGAGGGCTATTTATAGTCTAAACAAACTAACAATGCTAATAATCACAATTAGCCCCTCAACCTTAGAAATCATCAACTCATGACTTAACAGCAAGTCAGTCCATAACTTAAATTACAATGTATCACTACTTTTGAATTTCTAACAGGTACCTTGAGCAATATCGAACAACACCTTATATCCATCATCACAAAGTTGACTGACACTTATCAGGTTATATTTCAAACCATTAACAAATGCAACTTTTGTGAACTGGATCTGTCCATTGTCAATAACACCATATCCTTCAGTTTTCCCACTTCCATCATTACCAAATGTCACTGCCGGTCCATCTTGGACAGTGAACTCTTCCAGCAGAAGCTTACATTCGGTCATTGTCCGCCCAGCAGCGCTGTCCAGATACCAGATATTCTTCTTTCGATCGCTCTGCACACCCAAGTAGATGATTAGTTATTTTTGTGAACCCATCTTTTCTTGATGGGTCCACCAGACTTCTCTTGAGAAGTCTCTGCAAATTTACTTGGGTTGGAACTGGAGGCTGGAACTGGAGGATTATTTCCAGCTTCAGGAGTAAAAACAATTGGTTTGATGGGAATAACAACATCCTCCTTTTTCATTCCAGATTTTGCTCCTTTTTGAGCAGATTGATTTTGTTTTTGCTTTTGCTTCAAAGGAGGAGTTTTAACAATTTGTTTTTCAACTGAAGAAGACGAAGCTCCTTCCAGATTTTTTATTCTGGCAGTACAACTTTGTAACTTGTAAGTCCCAACTAATACTAGATGGGTGCTGAAGACACCTCTATGTCAATGGTGAGAGTACTTTGCGTGCAACACTATCACTTATTCTGGACGTGACAAGTTTAGAGTGAGTAGTGTACCAGGTTAACCGGAATATTACTTATTAAGGTGACAGCGGAATAAGTAAATACAATGCAATAATGTAACTAACAAGTAAGAAAATATGGTGAGACAATATGTAATTTTCAAGTGTATTTTATTTATTGATTGTTAAATAAAATACAAGGTTGTTGCAGAACCAAGATAATACAAAGATGTAAATATCCTAACAACCTATGAAATACAATTGATCTATACTTGGAAATTCTCCTAACAATCAAAACACTTAAAGTTGTGAAATGTTCCTTTTTACCATTAAGAAAATATTGCACAAGTTCACCAATATTGCAGAATGTATGTGTTTGCAAAGTTGTTGAAATGCTTGGGCAAGGACCTCTATTTATAGTCGAAGTATGAGCATTGGGATCTCAACTTCAACATACAAATATGGTTGACAGCACACAAAAGTATTAGTAAATAATCCTTTGTGTGTGCTAAATAAAGTAAGACAAAAGGTTACTTTATTCAACCACTCTACATCTTTGCACTTTTATCCACAGACAAGATTATTGTCCGGTTAAAAGGATGTAGTGTAAAAGGTCCTCCTCGTAATCAGTGTAAAGCTTTGTAAAGGCATTTACACTGAGGGATTCTCCAGTTGATTGATCTGGCAGAATGTCAACTGGGCTTCGCTGTCATTGCCATTCTCTTTCTTCCACTTTTTGTCTTCGACTTCAATTGTCTTCAGGTATATGTCTTCCGATCTCAACTAGAGGAAGTCATCAGTTGCATAAACTGTACATTGCAACTGGACTTCAAATATTTCGGACAATTCTTCATGCTCTCCAGATGTAACTGGAGAGATCCAGTTTTCAGCAAAACTGGACCTAACACACTGTATCACAAACTTCTATGTTGAGTTGATTTCTACGAAGTTAAGTGGTGTATTTGCTACACCAGTCTCCGCTGTCCCTGGTGATGATGACAAAAAGGGGAAGACGACTGAGTTGGAGAAGGAAGCTGAGAAGCAAAGAGAAAGAGATCAAGCTACCAAGAAGGTTGCTGAGTACATAAAGAAGTTGGATGAAAGACTGCTCAAAGAGAAAAGAAATAGAGAAGCTAATGATAGAAGAGTTGTTGTGTTTGGATCAAGTGAAGGAGGAGATAAAGAAAAGATAAAAACATCAGAGTCTGAGTCTGATAAAGGTGAAACAGATGAAGGAGAGAAGAATCAAACTAAGGGGGAGAAAAGTGATGAAGATATAAGGAAGAAATCTGTGGAAGAAGAAGAAGTTGACAAATCTCACAAGTCTGTCCAAGTTGTTCCTGTGCAAGCTGTGTCATTGCAAGTTGACCTAGCTTCCTAAGAAAAACCTAAAGATTCATCATCAAGTGAAGACAGTATTACTCTAGACCAATTTATGCTCAAGAAGAGAACAAATGAAGAAGAAGGTCCTAGTGGAGTGAAGACGTCTGAACAAGATAGATTAGATTGGGAGTTGGTTGTAGAAAAAGCTCCTGAATTATGTGTCACAGTTGAAGAAGCACACAAGATGGTGGTGGAAGATAGACTGGAAAGGGAAAGGAAGGCTAAAATTGCAAATGAAACTGAAAATGACCCAGAGATTGCACAAGCTATGCAAGAAGCTTACCAGAAGGAAGTTGATGAAGATAAAGATTTAAAAATTGACTCTGGCAAGCCAACTTCAAAGAAAAGAAAATCTATGGTGGTTCATACCAAGCCTTCAAAGAAAGTTAAAGATGTAAAGCAAAGTGCCAATGCTCATGACCAGTGGGAAGCTCATCACAAGACAAAAATTATTGAAAGAATTCATAAAAGAAAATATCCTGAGCAGATCACTGGTGTACAACTAAAGAGAAAAAGAGGATAAGCTGAACCAAGTATCAGGATCACAAGAGTTGGTTTTGAAATAAATAGTGAAACTTGTGATCTAGGTAAGCTGTATGAACTTGGTTACACTGAATGGGTTGAACTGCACAACATCATAATAAGGTCACCAGGAATCCATCAACAGACTGCTCTTGAAGCCCTCGAGAAGAAGTTTGACATCATCAGAAAGTTCAATATTGATGTATCTGGGCTACCAAGACCTGACACATATGATGTAATTGGAGAAGATGAGACAGTTGAGCCCTTGAGAAACAAGAGAAGAAAAGTTGTTGTACCTAAAGCTCCTGAAGGTGATCATGCAAATTTTATCAAGAATCTAAATCTTTCAGAGTTTCTTGGTCAGTTATCACCAGATGCACTTGACAAGTTGCTTGAACATCTCAATCTGTCTCTACCTGCTGGTGTGAAATATCCAATAAGTGGTTTGTTCATTGAAAGTCCTGAGCATGGAATGTACTTTGTGAATGCAAGAGGTAAGCTGGTCTTCCAAAGAACTACTGAACTGAAGAAGGTACCTCATATGCATCTTTTTACTCTTTATAGATTTTGTCAAGCTTTTAGTGAGAAAGGGAATGATTATGAACAATTTGTGATTGATGAAGGCCTTGATAGAAAATTAGATGTAACCATTGCCCCATCCTTTGAAGTGAAACATGAAGCTGTAGAGATGTTGGGAAATTAAATGTATAGTTCAATAAGTAATGTAATTTCTCAAAGGTATTTCATGTTTATCAATTAAAAAGCAGTATCTGTTTCATATCAGATTGAAAAGAACCCAAAAGATTCAAAGGGTCACAGTTTATTTGCTTATATTTGTTTGACTCTTTGCAAGCTGATAAGTTAGAAAAAGTGTATTAGGTTTTGTCGTCATCAAATAGGGGGAGATTGTTGAGTCCCAATGTAATTGTAAATTTAATGATGACAAATCTGATGTATAAACACTTAGTAATCTTTGACTTCTTGTAATCTGATCTGGGTCAGTCTAAGCTCACACAGCTTGCTATCTGTCTCTGACCCAGATTATGCTTCATATGTTGTAATTGTTATATATTATGGAAGCTAGTATTATTCAAGTTGCATCAAAATGTAATAGCATTCAATCCAAGTCAAAGAGGAGGATTGAAGATAGAGGACTGGGCTGAGAGTGGAAGACAGCTTAGGACTAGCAGTCAGCTTGGAGATACTTGTGCAGATTGGTGCTTTGACAAACGGTCCAATCTGTGGCTGACAATCAAGTGAAGATTGACAATAGTTGTAAAAGAGAATTTGTTTCTGTTATTTTTTTGATGATTAATTACATTAAGCTTGCCTCAATTTATACAAGAAATTTATGAACTAAATAAGGAAACAAAATCGACGTAATTGATTGCTTGATTGCTAGCTTGCTGCCTACGATGAAAATCTTTTATTTTGGGAAATGATGAATTTGTTCTGATCTTGAATCTTTAATTCTAACACTCCCCCTCAAGTTGAATAGTGGGATCACCAAAATTCAACTTGTTCAAACACTTATTAAACATAGTCGTCCCGACTGCTTTAGTCAAAATATCTGCAAGTTGATTTTCAGATCTGACAAATGGTAACTTAATGATTCCATCTTCAAGTTTTTCTTTGATGAAATGTCGATCAATCTCCACATGCTTAGTCCTGTCATGTTGCACAGGATTTTCTGAGATTTGAATTGCTGCTTCATTGTCACTCATAATCTGAATACTTCTTTCGGAGCAAATCCTAATTCAGACACCAGTTTTTTCAGCCATAAGGCTTCTGCTAAACCTTTTGCTATACCTCGAAATTCAGCTTCTGCACTTGATAGAGAAACAACTTTTTGCTTCTTGCTTTTCCATGTGACAAGATTACCTCCCACTAGAGAGAAATACCCTGAAGTTGACCTTCTGTTTCCTTTATCTCCAGCCCAATCAGCATCTGTATATATTTGAATATTAAGATGACCATTGGCTTTAAACAATACTCCATGACCGGAAGTTCCTTTGAGGTATCTGATAATTCTCAGAACTGCATCCATGTGTTCTTCTTGAGGTTGGTGCATGAACTGACTTACTACTCCAACTGCATAAGCTATATCAGGACGAGTATGTGCCAGATAGATTAGTTTTCCTACCATCCGTTGGTACCTATCTTTATCAGCCAGTTTGCCATCTAACTTCATGAACAACTTTTGATTGATAATCATAGGTGTGTCTGCTGGCTTACAGTCAATCATCCCTGTCTCTGCTAAGAAATCCAATATATATTTCCTTTGACAAATGAATATCCCTTGTTGTGATCTTAATACTTCAATTCCAAGGAAATATTTCAGATTTCCTAATTCTTTCATGTCAAACTCTGTACCCAAATTCTTTTTTAACTTCTTGATTTCACCTTCATCATTCCCAATAATAATCATGTCATCGACATAAATTATCAAACACGTCATTAGATCTCCCTTTTTACTGAGAAACAAAGTATGATCAGAATTACTTTGTTTGTATCCATACTTCTTCATTGCGAGTGTGAACCTGCCAAACCATGCTCTAGGTGACTGTTTCAGCCCATATAAAGACTTTTTTAACTTGCAAACTTCTCCAGGTTTAAAATTCTCAGAAAAACCAGGTGGGGGATCCATATACACTTCTTCTTTTAACTCTCCGTGTAAGAAGGCATTTTTAACATCAAACTGGTGAAGGGGCCATCCTTGATTAGCTGCTACAGAGAACAAAACTCTTATTGTATCTAATTTTGCAACTGGAGAGAATGTTTCAGAATAATCAATTCCATATGTCTGAGTGTATCCTTTTGCAACCAATCGAGCTTTATACCGTTCTACTGCACCATCTGGCTTATATTTAATTGTATAGATCCACCGACACCCTACTGGTTTTTTTCCTTTAGGCAAAACACATTTGTCCCATGTTTCATTTTTATCAAGTGCATCCATTTCAGTCTCCATAGCATCCTTCCATTTCTTTATTTCCAATGCTTTTTCTACTTTTGATGGAATCTCTTCTGAATATAGCTTTGCTGTGAATACTTTTGCTTCTTTAGACAGACTACCTCTCACCACATTAGCCATCGGATATCTAGAGTTTCGAGAAAACTTTTCAGGTGAGTATCTCTTTGCAGGAATTCCTCTGGTAGACCTTGGTGGAAGTACATATTCTTCTAGAACCTCAGTACTTATCTGTTCTCCATTTTCCTGTACACTTTCATTCGAGGATTCTGGTATGTTAGGTTCAAGTGTATCATTAGATGAAGAAACACATACCTCGGATACCAGGTTAGGACTCATATCTTCGGTGACACTGGTACTTTGAGGTTGAGGGGACTGTACTGGTGACTGTTCTTCTTCTCTTTGTTTTGTATCTACTGCATCAGAGTTCTCTCCCAAAGTATATCCTAGCCAGCTCAGTGTGTCACATTGTTCCTCCCCCTGACCATTGTGTGGCGAGGAGTAGAAATACTTGGTTTCAAGAAAATTACAATTCATAGTGGTGAACATATGACGAGTTTTTGGATTATAGCACCTATAACCTTTTTGAGTTACTCCATATCCAACAAACACACACTTTTCAGCACACGGATCAAGTTTATCACGATACGATTTTGGAACATGGACAAAAACGGTACATCCAAAGACTTTAGGTGGAAGAGTGAGTACTGGTGGTAAGGTATGGTGTTCGGTAAGGATTTTAAGTGGAGTTTTCATTTTGAGGATTTTTGTTGGGAGTCGATTAATTAAGTAAGTGGCTGTAGATAAGGCTTCTGGCCAAAAAAGTTTTGGAACACATGATTCAATTATTAGAGCTCTAGCCATTTCTAATAAAAGCCTATTTTTCCTTTCTGCAACACCATTTTGTTCTGGGGTATGTGGACATGTGGTTTGATGAACTATTCCTTTGGATTGAAAAAACAAATTCATTTGTGAGTTCACATATTCTCCCCCATTGTCTGTTCTAACAATTTTGATAGATTGTTGAAACTGTGTTTGGACCATGGCATAAAACACAATAAACCTCAGCTTTATTTTTTAAGAAATAAATCCAAGTCATCCGAGTGCAGTCATCAACAAATATCACATAATACCGAAAATTTTGACCTCCAATAACTGGGGCAGGACCCCACACATCCGAATGAATCAAAGAAAAAGGAACTTGAACTCTAGTATTGCTAGGTTTATAGGTTTGTCTATGACTTTTAGCCAAAATGCATGTTTCACAAGAAATAGGTTTATTTAACGGAAAAAGTTTAGGAAACAAAGTATGTAAATAACTAACTGAAGGATGTCCCAGTCTTCTATGCCATAACCATTCTTCCCTTTCACTTGTTCCATGAGCAAGCATAACACTTCCACTTGAATTCACTTCATCAACATAGTACAGCCCCTCTCGTTCAGTGCCACGCCCAATAATCCGTCCCGTCCTAATATCCTGTAAGAGACAAAAAGTTGGATGCATTAGAACTGAACAATTGAGTTCTTTTGTCACATGACTAATTGATAAGAGTTTGTGTGACAAAGAGGGAACATAAAGACAATTTGACAATTTTATGTCTGGTGAGATTTTAATTATTCCTCCAGTTTTTACATCCATTTTTCCTTTATTGGCTGCTTCAATATGAGTTTTCCTTGGTTTGGAGGTTTCTGAAAAATCGGATAACTCATACGTCATTGTATCTGTCGCTCCACAATCAAAAATCCATGGCCCATTGGACCCATTATTATTTCCATGGGTATTAAAGGCCTGCCCATTTAGATCTGATGGGTTTGAGTTACTAACAAAAAAATTGTTCGGCCCATAACTCGTTTTAAGCCCACACATATTATTATGATGATTAAACTTATTATATTTTTTATAAAAGGAAAGAGTGGTTTTAGGGAAACCAGGACCATATGTTTCGATCCCTTCTTCCCTGTTACCTTCCACGACCGAAAATTGTTCCTCTTTTCCCTTTTCTCCGGCCGCCGCTACTACCCCACCGAATCCGGTTGATCGACGGTCACCACCACCATCTTTATTGGGTTTTGTAGCGGTGGTAGGTTTGATGTTCTTCTCGGTTTTGGCAGATCTGGTGCTCTTCTTGGGGCCGATCCACCAATCCGGGTAACCCATGATTTCGAAGCATTGTTCTTTGGTATGCCTTGACATACTACACTCATCACACTGAAGATGTGATTTATCATCTGGTTCCTTTTTCTTGCCGTCAAATCGGCGAAAGCTTTTTGTTACAAATCCACCGCCGCCGCTGGTATGGTCTCCGGCGATTAAGCCGGAGGCAACCCCATGTGTGTCGTTGACAGCTGCTCCCATAATTACTTGGTGAGCGGCTTCCTTTCGAACAGTGGCATATGCGGTCTCGACGGCTGGAAGTGGGTCGACTCGAAGAATCTCTCTAATAATCGGCTCAAACTTCCGATCTAAACCGTTCAAGAATTGGAACAGTTTTTGATCAGATATTATCTTGGCATATTCTTTGATATCATCTGGACACTTCATCGGGTTGGGGTCGATTCGGTCGATTTCGCCCCATACTCCTTGTAACAAGATCCAGAATTCTTCGAGGGTTTTATTGGATTGTTTGAGTTCATTGGCTTTGACGTGCAGATTAAAAGCTTGGAGTTTATCTTTGCCGCTACTGTAAGTAATCGCTAATGCATCCCACAGTTGCTTGGCAGTGGCAAACTCGGTAAGATTTCCGGCTAATGTTGGTTCAATATTTTGGATGAGCCACGAGAACACTATCAGGTCTTCTTGTTCCCATGACTCTTGTTTTTCAGATGTTGATTTTTCTGATTGTTTTTCGGTTAGATGTGATAACAAATTCTTTGATCTGCCGCCTATAGCAACCCGAATCATCCGGGTCCATAAGGCATAGTTTGTGCTATTTAACTTCAGATTAATCTGAAGGTTATCGGACAATTTTGGATTTTGAAATTGTTGGTTGGTATTATTTTGTAAAAGGTTGGCTAATTGTAATGCCAAATCAGAATTAGAGCTGCCGGCATCTGCTGCCATGGTGGCTATATTCTCGGTTTAGGCGATACAAAGAAGATGTTTTACTCGGTAGATGATGAAGCCCTGAATTGTGGCTTTGATACCATGACAATAGTTGTAAAAGAGAATTTGTTTCTGTTATTTTTTGATGATTAATTACATTAAGCTTGCCTCAATTTATACAAGAAATTTATGAACTAAATAAGGAAACAAAATCGACGTAATTGATTGCTTGATTGCTAGCTTGCTGCCTACGATGAAAATCTTTTATTTTGGGAAATGATGAATTTGTTCTGATCTTGAATCTTTAATTCTAACAAAGATAACAACCTGAATTGAAGATAAAGACAAATTATGTGACTAGGATTATTCCTTGTATTCAGGTTGGTGGTTGCATTTACGTATGCGTGTCCATACAGCGATTGGTTGAAGAGAGAATGTGCAGTGGTACATGGGGACCACAAGTACGATGAAAGAGCATGATCAAATATTCCTCTGTCACCCAACCAAAGTGATTTACGTGGTTAAATTGGACACCAAGTGATGTAGAGCCTTCGCCTATAAATGCTCCACTCCTTGACAAGCATAGTGTGACATTCCTGAGAATCATTCTTCACACAAGTTCTCTACTCTTAGACACATCTTAGTCTGTAGAAGATCAGCTTTGGCTGAGTCTTCGTGAGTAGGAACTTATTGAATGTTTGTCATTTCAAGGGTTGTTTAGATATCTGTAGGCTATCTTGTTTCCGCAACAACTCAGTAATTCTTTGTATAGATTATATCTTGAATAAAGAAATACATTTGAAAACCAATCTGTGTCAAAGAATGTTTTGTTTTCTGCTTTACTGTTTCATTGATTATGTTATTTAGTTTAAATATTTACATTTACTAAATCTTTAAACTATCTATAAAAGGGTAGAAAGATCGAGTAAAGTTGTATTCACCCCCTGATGTGCGAAATCTAGCTTTAAATTTATAAACACGATTTACCGAAAGATTGACTACTACACACTCTCAGGCAGTCGACCTGATCGCATGCAGTATAGTGAAAACTGGTAAGCCGAGATCATTCGCAAGGACTTAAACAAGCAATTGTAAACATTAAATGATTCAAGTAAAATATGGGGGTTTTGTGGCCGTATTGCCACGTTGCAAGTAGTTAGTTTGAAAAATTAGTAATCCCAAAGGATTAACCGAAGGAAGAATTTGTTGTTGAAAACAATAATTTAAAAGTCACCCATCTTGATTTCGCTCAACAGAATGTCAGGATTGCACATTTGATGAAGTTTAAATTCAATTTAGTGATTAAATGACCGAGACTCAAATTAATCGCCAACCCCGTACCCGTCAAGTTAACAACTTATTCGATTCTCTTGTATAGACTAGTTTCATTATTAAGACCGGTACCCCTAGACGCTTTTTTATAACTTCCCTAGTTAAACAATGGTTTTGGTCATTTCAGATAACAATTTTGCCTATCGATTGTACCCAACACTACAAAAAAATACCATGTAGTGACACACACTTTTAGTGACATATATATGTGCCACTATATAGTGGTCTTTAGTGACATTTGTACATGTGTCACTAAAGAATGGATGTATTAGTGACACTTAATAATTGTGTTACTAAAGAATGGATGTATTAGTGGCACTTAAATCTTGTGTTACTAAAGAATACATGTACTAGTGGCACTTTAAAGAATGTGATAATAAACAATGGATGTATTAGTGGCATTTAATAATTGTGTTAGTAGTGTATATATATTAATGGCAGAGAAAATTATATGTCACTATAACTGCTACAAAACTAAAGATAAGGTCTTTCCCAAACAAGCTGTCGACGACCTCTTTCGGGTCCCATCGTTGGGTTGAAGAGGGTGGACGAGCTAGAGAAAAGGGATGGGGGGCAAACGGTTTGTTTAATTTTCCCCCTTATTTTAGGATTTAATACACATACACACACACACACATATATATATAGTGAGAGAGAGAATTTATAGTAAATGGGCTTTGATTTACCTTTTTATAAACATTATGACGTTATAACATGAAATTCCACTTTTAATAAACCAGTTAGCCTATTTATACAAGCGGTGAACATCATTAGACCCAACAAGCCCAATGATTATACATGCATACGTCCAAATATACATTAAAACATACATACATTCAAAATTATCGATGAATCATGTTGGACCTAATCGAATGATCGAGAAACATTAGGGCCTACTAAGCCCATTGAGATAACAACGAAGGTTGAAGGCCCAATGGACGCATTATATGAATGAAGGACTCACACGACCCATTTGGCCCATTTATACAAGCAGTGAACATCCTTGGGCCCAACAGGCCCAATGATTAAACATAGATATATACATCCATATATACATTAAAACACGCACATATATACACACGCTCATAGTTTCATACTTATTGATGAATCATGTTAGCCTAATCAAATGACCGAGAAACTTATTGGGCCTAATAGGCCCATTGAGATAACAAATGAGGTTTTGGGGCTAACCATTTTGTTATCTCCTTATAGATCTATCACATACAAACATACATCTATATTTACATACATGTCACATATATATACCTCAAGAGTGACTGAAAAACATATTAAGTCTATTAAGTCCAATGACTAAACGAACACCATAAATTAAGTTTTCGAAAGTTAAGAAAGACATACATACATCCACTTATAGTGTTCGTGTAGTAGTTGGTCAACTACTACACGAACACTATAAGTGGATGTATGTATGCATGTATGTCTCTTTTAGCTTCCGAAAGCTTTGATTTGTAGAAATCTATCTAGTTATTACGCCTAATTGCCAATATGTTTATCAATCATTTGTTTTGACCTAATGAGCCAGGTATGTGTATATATATATATAACTCGTGTATTGAGTTTCTTGGTCCAATGAATGCACATGCACAACATACGTGTATGTATAGACGTACAAAAGAAGTGTCATTTAGTGACATATTTTTATATGCCACTGTATGATAGTGTTTAGTGACATGTTATGTGTTATTAAAAGTTAATGTATTTAGTGGCACTTTGAAATTGTACTAGTAATGTAAACCAATATTAGTGGCAGAAAATCTATATATGTCATTATACATGGAGAGGATTTGTGGCATTTAAAGTTTTGTGTCATTAGAAGCTAAAAACATTGCTTTATCCCGCCTTCAAAATTTTCGTGAAATCTTAGGCAGGAAGTTTTATATTTTCGTGAATAAATGAACGGTAATTTTATATGTATTCTGTGAAAACGTGTTTCAGCACGTTCCCGGATCGATTAACACGAGATCTAACAATCATAGATGTGCGGAATCCGTCTATGATCGTCTTTAGGGTTAATTAATGATTATCATGATAAAAACACACGAAGATAATAAGAACAGGAGATAAACACAAAAATACTATCATTAATCATATGATTACAAGATGAATCCGTATGAACAACATCTACAATGATTACGGATTACAATCATTGAGACGAATCGTGATAGTTTGGGCGGTATCTCGAGGTATAGATCTCTACCTCGAGAACCTAGTGAATGACTCTATGTTGCAACTAACTCATCAATCCAAATTCGTGACCTAAGACTTATATTTATAGGCTGAACAAACGGACTGGGCTGTCAAATTCGTACAAACGGGCTGGGCCTTACTAACTTAATAGTTCTTACGAACTTAATCTTCGTAAGACATATATGTACGAAGTTAATAGTTCTTACGAACTTAAACTTCGTAAGCATAATTGTACGAATTTCTCAGCCTTTTAGAATTATTGCATCGGACAACAAATTGTGCACTTTATGTGCTCTAACATATTCCCACTCTATTAGGGGGGACGGAGTGGGGTGTCCAACCCGGCGGTTTGGAGCTCATACTGGCGGTAACACCGCCGCCGCCTATGAATTCATGGTTGAACGGCATGGGGAGCGGGCTATATTGCCGTTAGTGATAAATGGAGAGAGAAAGAAGGAGGAGCGGAGGGATGGTGGGCCCAGACGTGTTTGACTAGCCGTTAGGCATTAAAACCAAAAAAAAAAACCCTTTTTCCATCTTTTTATCTATATATACACATACTTCTATTAAAACTCAAACAAAACATATACACCAAAAACATATATCTCTTCAAAACCAAAACCATTTCCCAAAAAAAATGTCTTCAAGTTCTTCCGATGAACTTATCATTCCCCCTCCGTTTCCCAAATTATCTACCGGTAGTACGTTTCATTTTTTTCAAAACGCGATCAACGAAATAGAAGAAATTGAAGACTCGGGAAGCTCTCATGAAAGCCGAACCTATATCGATCGTGAGAGAGAAGCCGCGCATAGCAAACTCATGCGTGACTACTTCGGGGAAAACCCGAAGTTTGGGGAGCGTTTTTTTCGCCATCGCTACCGTATGAGCCAACGTTTGTTTTTGAAGATTGTTGCCGACATTGAAGCTAGTTTCCCGTATTTTCGAGATGGAGTAGACGCGAGGGGAAGAAGGAGTTTCTCGCCGATTCAAAAATGCACGTCGGCAATTAAACTACTTTCAACAGGTGAACCGGCGGAAAACTATGATGATTATCTATGTATGGCCGAAAGAACAAGCCGGGAAGGTCTCGAGTATTTTTGTGACGCGGTTATTCATTTGTACAAGCGGGAGTATTTGCGCAAGCTGACATCCCACGACGTCGCCTTGCTGTACAATGCGCATGAGGCGCGACACCATCTCCCCGGTATGCTCGGTAGCCTTGATTGTACGCATGTTGTATGGAGGAATTGTCCTAGGGGCATGAAAGGGCAATACACGCGAGGGGATCACAAAGTGCCAACTATCATGATTGAAGCTGTTGCGTCACAAGATTTGTGGATTTGGCATTCGTTTTTTGGTCCTCCCGGATCAAACAACGACATTAATGTGTTGAATCGGTCACCGTTGTATGATACTACTAGAAATGGAATAGCTCCGGACACGTCATTCCTTTTACGCGGCCGCTTGTACAGACGTGGGTATTTGCTTACTAATGGGATATATCCTAAGTGGTCTACGTTTGTAAAAGCGTATCCGCATCCAGTTGATCCAAAGGAAGTGAAATTCAAGCGAGTGCAGGAGGCGGCGAGGAAAGATGTAGAACGGGCTTTTGGGGTGCTGAAGGGAAAATGGAAGATTTTGGAACGTCCAATCCGGATTATGGATAAGGAGAAGATTGGGAAAGTCGTTGATACATGTTGTATATTGCATAACATGATCATAAAGGACGACGGGAGGACTATCTCACCGGTTCACAAAATGGATCCACCGGTGCCTGTAGCTTACGATCCTAGAGTTCTACGGGAGTTACATGACGAAAACGTCCATCATCGTCTTCGGTATGATTTAACGGAGCATGTATCGACAGTGGATTTGGCATACCTCAATGACCCAGAAGCTCAACCACCACCGATCGAGGATTTGATTTAGTATTATGTAGTTTATTTAGTTTTTAAAAAAATGTTGCATCGTATTTTTCTTTTACTAGTTTATGTAATGTTATGTTCTTTAAATATTAAATAAAATGTTATGTATTATTGTTAAATTGTTTAAGTTAGAAAAAAAATGAAAAAGAAAAAAAATAATTTGGGAGGTATGAGAATTTATCGGCCGCCAGTAAAAAGGGTTGGGAGGGTTGGAAGGTTAAATTGAGTTGTAAGGATTTTGTTGGTAGAATTTGGGAGGTATGATAAATTCTCATACTACCACTCCGCCCCCTTACTTTTATTTCTCAAAACAATTAATTCCTTTATTTTTCCCAAACCAATTTTATAATTTCTCATTCATCTTCTCCTGTAACCTAATCGCCCTCTGCCTAAATCCTAATTGCCCTCTTCCTCACAACAATAACTCTCTTCTTCTCCCTCTCTGTCACACTATTCTACTAAATACAAAGGTAATTTCCTTATTATTCTTTTCATACGTATTTTTCTGGGAATATCCTTTATTAATTTTTGTTTTTCATATATATGATGCCATATGTTCATTCAAATTTGGGGGTCTTATAATCTGTAACATCGAATGACTTTTTTTTTATTTAGTATATGTATTCAATGTTTGTTTTAAATATTGATTACTAATATTTAGATGTTAAAGTGTTTTATAATTTAAATAAAGCATTTTATAACTTGGAAATTTTGATCTGTTGTATGAAACCTTACAACTTGTTCAACCTAAATTCAAACTGATGATTTCGGTGCATTTGTTACAACTTTTGTTCAACCTAAGAAGCTATTTTATAGATTTTGGCTCAGTATTTAAGTTGCATCTAAGTAGATGTCTAAGTTTAATTATATAGAAAAGGTATAATCTTGATTCTTGTACAATATTGATTCTTTTTGTGTAACAAGAGTCCGATTTATAGTTTTGTAACAAGAACCCTTTGTACTTTTTGGTTATGTGATGGCCCAAAGTAGATATCTTTTTTATCAATAAGGTTATCAAATAAATTCTAGGAATTCTGAAGATGTTGCCAATCTTATTGGTGTGTGGGTTATACATAAGTTTCTCTAGTAATATGTTTTGTTATTCTTCGCACATTACATATTTGATGAAATGTTTGAAAGAAACCTGTTCACCAAACCTTTTAGCTTTGAAACCACCTAGACCAGAAACTTTAAAGTTTAAACCCGTTCTTTAGAAACCCACAACTGTGTTATTGCAGCTGCTAATGAACTTAGAAACACACCTAAGGCTACTGTATTTTAACCCATCCGCACTCGACCAAACTAACATGAATAAAAGAAATGGGGATATTGCCAAACTATATACTTTTGTGATGATTTTACGTATGTATATCTAAACAGGAGAATAATTCTCGAAAGGAAAGAATTTGGGGCGGCGCCAGGAAAAACAACTTGAGCCTGGTAAGTTGGACTATAAAAATATCATTCTATGTTCTGCGTAAATTGCAAGTTGATGGACAATTTGCTATCATCATCCTTAGAAACCAAAGATTAACAACTTTCAAATGTCTCTTTATGTAGAAAAAATTGAAGATGAGAAGCATGTCGCACATTTCGGAAATGGAGATACTTTGGTTATCTTTTTCTTGCATCTAAGTACTGATAACTTTCTAATAAATGATATTAACTTAATAGCTCAATGGTTGATTAATGGTTTTACTTGTGTTTAAATGAGATGCTTAGTGTGATATGCTGCTTGTTCATGTACTATTTTTGTTGTGATGGGTTTGGTTTTTTAAGTAATAGCTCTGCATGGTCTCAACTGAACCAGAAGGTGAGGAACATAATGATGAAGCATTAGATGAGTCAGCTGAAAACCAAAGCCATGACATAGATAATGCTCATTCTTTTCAACAAGACATCCAAAATGTTGGAGAAAGCTCTGAAAATCACCCTGTAGAAGAAGGTATATTCCTCTACTAGCATGTTTTTAACATTTCCGAGACTTCATTCTTTTCTTTTTTTTCCGGGTCTTATAACTATAACTACATCATCATGCAAGTAACATGTTTGTGGTTGATTCGAGGTTCTTCTACCGGTGACTTTTTTCTTTGATAATCACCAACTGTTGTGGCATAATGGTCAGGTTTTTTGTAGGTTCAATAAGTCTTGATGTCATACTTCTTATAGGCGGTAGTAAGATTTAATTATCCGATAATTGCTCTCTTTATTTGTCACTACCATCAAAGAATCGTTTAATAACATCAATTTATAACTTAGCTGGTGTTTTATGAAACATGAATATGGAGGTATTATCATATGCATATTTAATTCCATTTGATAATATTTTTTTGTAGCTGGAATTTGATATACCTTACGGTGTTTCAGATTTCTGATAATTATTCTGTGGACCGAAACAACTCGCCAAGTGGAAACCACAGATCTTCGGTTGGAAGCGGAATCAATAATACCGGTACATATTGTGAGCTTTACTCTTGAAATATTTATGATTAACTAAAGTTTCGTCTTACTTGGTTTCTACTCAGTTTCTCTAACAGATCTTCCTTATTTGATTGGAGTTTAAAAGGTACTTAACCTTTTTTTTTTCCATATATATACTAGAGTTTAATTTCTAGCATTTCCTTCTCCATCACACAGATTAAATTGTTGCATTGAGAGATCGAGCTAGAAGAGGCTTGCTACATTGGATGAAGGGCAGTGGGTTTCAAAGCTTTAGGTTTCTTATTGTAAATTTAGTTGGGCTCTTTTGTTTTTGTGTTGGGTATTCTCAAATATTGTTGCTTGACTTGTGGAAATCTTTTGATTTAATATATTCATGAATGTTAGAGAACTTTGTTCACTAATACGTACAAACATATTATTTGAAATGCATCCATTGCTAAACATTTCAACTCATTATTAGTTTATAGCGCACAATCTAAAAATGTCGATAAAAATTGTGAACTCTTTAACAACACCACACAATAGTGCTACCAAAAGCAGTTAAGGTATAGTGACACAACTAAAAAGTGTCACTAAAACTCATTAAGTCGATAGTGACAGAACAAAGAAGTGTCACTAAAACCCATAAATTCTTTAGTGGCATACAAAAAAGTGCCATTAAAAGGGCATACAAAAAAGTGCCACTAAAACCATTTAGTGGCAGCGTTCTTAGTGACACTTTTTTTTTCTGCCACCCATTTCCTGACAGCCCTTTAGTGGCACTTTTGAGATATTTAGTGACACTTTTTGTGTGGTGTTTTTTTTGTAGTACAACCGTCAACCCATTAATTCTTATTAAATATCGATTACCCTCTACCGTACCCGTCATAGAACCAATTGCTTCTAACTAAGCAATCAAAATAACTTATACCCAAATCCTACTCGTCACTAAGCAATGAATACAAATTATCCGCAATCAATAATTGAATGACAAAGAATTAATAGATTAAGATCACGACAAAACGTTAAATCAAATCACTTGAATTAATAAACATTGTACAATCCCTACATAATGTCTCACTCCATCAAGATGGATGAAAAGGTGATTAGCCACTTCTATTAACTATGAAATAACAAATCAAAACGAAAGAATTCATTGTTACCGAATACAAAGGATTGAAAAACGAATAACGAAATGATTCCGAACGAGTGTTTGATCCTCCAAAATGATGAAAAATAAGAAAAACCCTAGAAAAAGCTCTTCAAATCATCTGGAAAGTGAAAGATAGGTTTTTGGAATGTTTTTGCAGCTATTTATATGATGCAGAAAAGTGGACAGATTCGGCGCCCAGGTGCGTCGCACATAGCAAAGTGCGTTGCACCTCGCCCTTTGACTTTATTGACTTTGACTTCGTTGACTGATCTCTTGTCGCCTATAGAGAATGTGCGTCGCACATTCATTGGACTGCGAAGCACTTATTTCCATGACAAGCAAAACGGCGACGCACTCCATAGGGTGCGTCGCACTCTGGCGTTGACCTTCTTTGACTAGCTTGACTTCTTTAATTCTTCATTCACGAGCCACATGAAACATCCGTAAACACCCATTTTGCTCCAGAAACTTCGTTTTCTGCAAAATATCGCTTAGGTACCATAAACGCACCAAATGTATACGAAAATGACTCGTAAACCTCACTAATCGACACTTTAAGCTATGGGAAATGGGCATAAAATACGACATATCAAATCCCCCCACACTTAAACTTTGCTTGTCCTCAAGCAAATCCAAACTAAAAACAAATCAATCCTTGGTATTTTATGGAACCACATTTTCAGTTGTCAAAAAGAAGCTCAACCATAATCAAAAATAAGAATAAATGGTTAGGCAGTTTTAATCTTGAATGAAAACCAGAACGTTTGACAATATTTGACTGATATGCAAGCCTCAATAACACGACTAAGCACAAATGAAACGAACAAGTGATATCTCGCTTATCCTACTCCAACTAACTTTCTCTTGGAGTTGAATATTTGAATAATCACTCAATAGCCAAGTCGTGATGCATAATCTTTTAACCATAGGCTTGTACAAGGATCGTTCCTAAGTCGCCAAGGCGCATGCGCCCTATAACGTCTATCAGAAGAGGACTTTACGGGTTGTAACATTTTTAGGCTAGACAGGGCATTTAAACAAGGTATGGGTATTTGGGTAACAAGTGGTGTCAACAAAGATCTAACACAACATTTAACAAAGTTGCACATATAGTCTAGTCCAAAACAAACCCATGTCATTAGTTGCCAACGGTCCACATCCCAAAAAGTTCTCCATCAAACAACCAATGACCCACCAGGATTTCGACTATCGGTATGGTGAGGAATGGTTTATATTTAGGTGGATTTGATTAACAAAGAACAGGCTAGTGACAACATGTTTTCTATTGTTTCCTACACTAAAAAGGAGTGAAACATACGGGTTTCCAACGGGTGGTTCACTAACCGGTGCAGTTAGCTACTAAGCACATTACAAAACATGTACATAACAGATTTTTACTAAATAAAGGGTGAATAAACAAAGAATAAAGGTTTTATCCTAAATTTGCCTCTTCATCATATAGCAAAACAACGGAACGATCAACAAGGACAAGTTCTAGAATCAACGCAATCACCGGCACACTCATAGCAAATGAAATAATCCAGAAATGGAAAATCAACCTCAAACTTGCACATCCTAGTTCAGAGCTCAAAAAGAGACCCTAACTCCCGGATAAAATCCGAAAGCCTAAGAGACGGACAAATTCACAAGGTTAATAGTTCCAAAACCGTAACACTAATCTTAACTAACAATGAATCAATCAATCTCACAATTTTGGTGATTTGGTGCTATAAGCATGCTAGCAATGTTATTAATCCAGAAGGGATGCCACATTAATCAGTCAAAACACATTCCACATCTTAAAAGTATTACCAAAGTGTAGTTACATTGCTCATTTATCTATAATTAGGTGACAAAAGCAATTAACTACGAGGACAAACATGCAAAAATCTTCAAAAATTCAAAAATTACCCGACTTTTTCCTATTTACCTCCCTCCCCAAACTTGAGTTGGACAATGTCCTCAATGTCCAAGAAACTAAGCCAAATAAGGGAAATAGGGAAAAGTAAACTAAAAAAAACAAATTAAGAACAAGAAAACTTGCAGGGTACATGTGATGTTCCATGCGCGAATGATGCCAACAAGAATAATGAGCGCTGAACTTACTGCCAGCATATGTATATGACACCCTTGCTATCACACATTAACACAAACAAAGCCAACATAATAATATAAATGTTAAGCACGCAACATTCAAACCTAATTATTCTACGGGAATGGAAAGAAAATACGATGTCTCATCACCCCGTAGGGTGGATACAAAACAACTAAATCGAAATTAAAGGTACGGAAAATGAAATTGTTCAAACAAATCATACAAGCCATCAAAAACAGCAAACTGACGGCTTCTCATTCTTCAACCTGCATAAAAACTCACTGAGGTGGAGGTTGAGGTGGGTAGTGTTCGTAGCCAGGAAGGTTACCATAGTCAAAGAAAGAACCAACCATCCGTTCTGCATAAGTCTGCTCAGAAGCTCCTGCCTGGGTCACGTCCATGCCAGCATAAGTACCTGTATAAGAACCAAATCGGACCGGCATATCCGGTCCTAATGCCCCTGGATCGTGGCGAGGGGGCTCCTCGACCACATGCTCGGGAGGAAAGTAAAAACCTCCACCGACTCTCTGATGCGGGATGAACATGGAAGGTGGACGGTAGTCGGGAAGATCAGCGGGTGGGCTAAAGTCCTGCCCTCTCAGCTGTGCCTCCCACATGGGCTGGTAACGGCGCGAGTCATATACCACTCTACCCAGCCCAGAACCCATCATTGTCGTATCTCCCCCAACCTGCTCTCTGAAACTATCCATGCGGGTGTGAAATGATTGCTGAGATTCAAACATCCGATCCACAACAGACTGAAGAGAGGTGAAGTCAAAACCTGCAGAAGAAGAAGAAGAAGCTCCTGCAGTAGAAGTAGCACGACGCTTAGGGCGTCTAACCAGTTCTTCCTCCACTGCATCCTCCATTTCTTCATCATCCTTATCATCCCCTTCTTCACCCTCGGGGGCATCATCACCAAAATCAATCAAAGCGTACAAATCTCTGTGGGATTGTTTCTTCAACAAACCAAAATGCTTCAAGTCAGCGTACTCAAATTCCTTCATAAGCTTCCAGTTCAAGTTGTAGACCGCATTTGCCCTATCGTTCTCACATCCAAAAAACTTAACCAGTCTTGTAATGTAGTGACCACACACTAGCTTCCGATCCCTCATTCCCCGGGTTCCCATATGCCTTGCCACCATGTATGGTGCACAGGATGACCTATAAGGGGCACCCTCATGAAACAATCTAAGCAACCACATATCTTCCAGGTAAACCTTGTCCCTTTGATTCGATCTTTGAACAACCAAGTAAGTTATCATTTTCAAAAACAATCTCAAAATGGGTGACTTAATGTTATTCGCCCCAATACCATTTTCCCAAGTAACACCACCGCTAATCTGCTTGAAATAAGATTTTTGATCACCATCTGGGAATCCTAATCCGGTTCTAGCCCCCCTGCTAAGAACCTTCCTGAACAATGGATTATTTTCTAACAAATTCTGGGTATACATCCCGGTGGCTACTCCAAACTCAGCAATGGTTAAAGACCTATCTTTACCCCCACAGCGAAAGTGAATACATTTTTCAGCGAAAATGTCCTTAACCTTATCAATTTTACTAACATTGATGGTGGAGTAAAATTCCAAGCACCATTTCTTGCAAACTGACTCCCTATTACCAAATATATCAAACCAAAGTCTAAAATCCTGATCCCTTGGATTCCCACTTTCATCATTTTCCATTCCAACCAAACGTAAAAACCCTTCAATGTCCCCCCGTATCGCTAACATGTCAAGCATGCTAGAGGGAAGATACCGGGGCTCATCGATATCTTTTGAGAGAAATTTCTCCAACCTCGCATTGTACGCGGCTTTTTCCTCTTGTGAAGCGCGAGGCCAAGTAAGCCATTGGTGAGCAGAGAGTGCGGGGACAGGAGCAACGGCGGCTTGGGCTTGACCCGCATCTGATGTGTCTTCACCCGTGTGGGATGAAGAAGTGGCACGTCTAGGATTACGCCCACTTGTACCTGCAGCAGCGGCCTACAATCAAACCAAACCGAAAACAATCAAAAACCAATATATTTATTACTATATATAAGCTTAAGTCAGGTCAGGCAAGCTAAGAACCAGACTGCGTCGCAGTTTTAGGTGACTGCGAAGCAGTCTGAACCTCGAAACACAAAACTGCGTCGCACATATAACAGTGCGTCGCCCTCATGTCCTATCCAACGGCGGCGCACTTCAGGAAGTGCGTCGCGCTCTTATGTGTACTGGGTTGTTTTGGCTGAGGGTTTATAATGGATTCAAAAACATAATTTAGCAAAAATCCATCTAACTACTTGATTCCCAGAAATATTATCAATAAACTTTTGACAATCAAAACCCTCGACCAATTCACGCAACCTTAAACATCCAAACATACAACCACACCAAGATTTATTCAAAAAAATCTAAACTAAAACACTTAAGAAAATAAAACAGAAGCAAGGTGAAGATATTACCTTTCCAGTTCTTGTCATGATTGAGATGTAGATGAGATTAAGAGTAACGAAAAATATAGAGAAAAATAAAAAAAAAAAATCGGATGGTTTTGCTTGTGGGAGAAAAGGATTGGAAGAGTTTAGGGTAAAAAGTAAAAGTGAGAAAACCCTAGCCTCTTATCCCATTTGACCGGATCTGACCAACACTGCGTCGCACTCTTAGAAGTGCGTCGCCCTTTTTAATTAAATATATTATTATTTTTTCTTATTTTTTTTTAATTTTTTTTTATTTTCTATATTTTCTGAACAACACGTGGGAGTGCGTCGCACCCACAACCTAGGCGTCGCATCCCTTATTTTCGAGCATTAATGTGCTTCGCAGTCTATAGAAACTGCGTCGCACATTCTGGCTATACAAATACTGCGGCGCACTTCTAGTAGTGCGTCGCACTTTGCCCTTCCCTACACTTACCTTATAGTTTGTCCTCAAACAACTTACCGGAACGCGTAAAGGGATTCCAGACCTGCAATACTCGATATAAACACCTGAAAAACATTAAAATTTAACAAAACATAATAATAATAAAAAAACTAAAACACGGGTTGCCTCCTGCGAAGCGCTCAATTTATTTACGAGTCTTTAGCTAGACTCGAAGTT
The DNA here is from genome assembly GCF_010389155.1 of Erigeron canadensis. Taxonomy (NCBI): domain Eukaryota; kingdom Viridiplantae; phylum Streptophyta; class Magnoliopsida; order Asterales; family Asteraceae; genus Erigeron; species Erigeron canadensis. The sequence continues at coordinate 17,606,407 of NC_057764.1, forward strand.
CTTCTCATTGCTTGATTTCGAAAAATGGAAGTTCGTCAACGACGACTCCCACATCTTCTTCCTCATGATGATAAAGCTTCAATCTGTGACCGTTAACAATAAACGAAGTACCATCCGATTTAAACAATTCCACATAACCAGACGGATACACATGTTTGATCACAAAAGGGCCGGTCCACCTAGAAGTCAACTTGGGTTGTTTGAACTTGTACTTAGAAAGGAACAACAAGACCTTATCACCGGCTTTAAAATCCTTTTTCCTAAGCCTACGATCATGCCAAACTTTTGTTCGTTCCTTATACAACAACGAGTTATCATACGCATACAACCTAAGTTCATCTAGTTCATTTAGTTGCATCGATCTCAACTCACCGGCTTCAACTTGAGCACCCAATAGGCCTTATGCTCAATTTCAATAAGAAGATGACAAGTCTTGCCATAAAGCAGCCGGAATGGGGTAGTCCCAATCGGTGTCTTGTAGGCGGTCCTAAATGCCCATAGAGCATCATCAAGCTTGGTGGACCAAGACTTCGAGTTATCTCCTACGGTCTTCTCAAGAATTCTCTTTAGTGCCCGATTCGTGTTTTCAACTTGGCCACTCGTTTGCGGGTGATATGAGGTTGAAAAACGGTGGTTGACACCGTACCTCTTTAGCACCTTCGCGAGTTGGTGATTCGCGAAATGGCTTCCGCGGTCACTGATTAAGGCCTTGGGCACTCCGAACCTACAGAAAAGCTTTTTCAAGAAATGAATGACAACACGTGCGTCATTCGTTGGCAAGGCTTTCGCCTCGGCCCACTTTGAAACATAATCAACAGCAACAAGGATATACAAATTCCTATTCGATGGGAGAAAAGGTCCCATAAAGTCTATGCCCCAAACATCAAAAACTTCACATACCTGAATAAAGTTTTGAGGCATTTCATCCCGTTTGGAAATATTACCTTGTCGCTGACACACATCACAAACCTCTACCAAAGTTTGTGCTTCCTTGAACACGGTTGGCCAAAAGAATCCAGCATCATATACTTTCTTACCGGTGACTGACGCTCCATAATGTCCACCAATTGGCCCATGGTGACAAGCATCAAGAATCTGGCGTGTCTCATCATCTACCACACACCTCCTTATCATCCCATCTGCACAAATTTTAAACAAAAATGGATTTTCCCAAAAGTAATGTTTGGCCTCGGTAAAAAGTTTCCTCCGTTCTTGCTTTGACATATCTTCCGGAATTGCACCTGAACTAAGATAGTTAGCAATATCGGCGAACCAGGTCCTGTTTCAATCTTCATCAAAAACTCATCAGGAAAATCATCATTAATATCATGCTCTTGTAACTCCTCAAGGTGAGGATTTTCGAGCCTACTAAGATGGTCAGCTGCCACATTCTCAGCCCCCTTTTTGTCTTTATTTTCAATGTCGAATTCTTGCAAAAGCAAGACCCAACGAATGAGACGGGGCTTGGCATCTTGTTTCGAGAACAAGTACCTCAAGGCAGAATGATCAGTATAGACAATGGTCTTGTTAAGGACTAAGTAGGGACGAAATTTATCAAAAGCATATACAACTGCCAACAACTCTTTTTCAGTAACCGTGTAGTTCTGTTGGGCAGGGTTTAAAGTCTTGCTAGCATACGAGATAGGGCGGAAATGCTTATCCTCCCTTTGGCCTAAAACGGCCCCTAAGGCATAATCGCTAGCGTCACACATCAACTCAAATGGTAAAGACCAATTGGGTGGAGTCATAATGGGGACATTGGTTAATCTCTCCTTAAGCAAGTTGAAAGTTTCAAGACACTCTTTATCAAACACAAATGGGACATCTTTCTCTAACAACTTAGTAATAGGTCGGTGATTTTAGAAAAATCTTTTATAAACCTACGGTAAAACCCCGCATGACCAAGAAAACTTCTAACAGATTTAACATTCGTGGGTGGAGGTAACTTACTTATCACATCAATTTTAGCTTTGTCAACCTCTAACCCTTCCTTAGAAACTTTATGTCCCAAAACTATACCCTCCTTGACCATAAAGTGACATTTTTCCCAATTCAAAACCAAATGCGCCCGTTCACACCTTTCCAATATCTTGTCAAGACTTTTTAAACAATTTTCAAATGAACTACCAAAAACTGAAAAATCATCCATGAACACTTCCATGGAGGTTTCTATCATATCCTGAAAATGGCATTCATGCAACGTTGGAAAGTCCTGGGTGCATTACAAAGACCAAATGGCATCCTCCTATAGGCATAAGTGGCATAGGGGCAAGTGAAGGTGGTCTTCTCTTGATCTTTCGGGTCTATGGGTATTTGGAAGTACCTAGAGAACCCGTCCAGAAAACAAAAATACTCATTCCCGGCGAGCCGTTCGAGCATTTGATCGATAAAGGGCAATGGGAAGTGATCCTTGCGGGTCGCATCATTTAGTTTCCGATAGTCAATACATACCCTCCACCCCGTGACAGTTCTTGTGGGAATTAATTCATTTTTGTCATTTAAAACAACAGTCATCCCACCCTTCTTCGGTACACAGTGTACCAGACTTACCCATGAACTATCCGAGATGGGGAATATGATTCCCACATCTAATAATTTCAAAACTTCTTTTTTAACAACATCCTTCATGTTTGGATTCAATCTCCGTTGTCTTTGCACAACAGGTTTAACATTATCAACAAAATTAATTGTGTGCTTACAAAATTCTGGACTTATACCCGGAATATCGGAAATCTTCCATGCAAAGGCCTTTTTATGGGCCTTCAACACGGTAATAAGCCTAGATTTTTCATCCTCCATCAAGGAAGATGAAATGAAAATGGGGAGAAAAGATGTACCTTCTAAATATGCATACTCCAAATGATCCGGAAGTGGCTTGAGTTCCAAATCGGTGGGAGGACTCTCAACCGATGTAGTTTCATCTTTGATTTCTTCGAAAGATTCATTCTCCGGTGGAGTTTCATCAACATTAAGAGCCATGATTTCATGCATCATTTCTTCAACCAACTCATGCTCTTCTTCACTACAAGCTAACACAGCTAGTCCATCTTCCATATCCAAATAGTCCATAAGCTCCTTTTCCAAAGCATCTTCCTCCTCGATCACATCGATCCTGAAACAATATTCATCACATGAGTACGTATGCTTAAGAGCTTTATCTACATTTAAAAAAACCTGGTCATCACCGACACCTAGAGAGATTTCTTTGGCCTTGACCCGGATGATAGCATCCGCGGTCATGAGGAATGGTCGGCCTAAAATTAGAGGCGCATTAATGTCCGCCTCCATTTCTAGAATAACAAAATCAACCGGGAAAATCAAATAACCCACTTTAATCTGTAAATTTTCCGCTATCCCCATGGGATATTGGAATGATCTATCCGCAAGCCTAATGCTCATGCGGGTCGGGGTCAATGCACCAAGAGACAACTTCTTATAAACAGAATAAGGCATCAAATTAATGTTGGCCCCAAGGTCGGCCAATACCTTATACAACTCAACACCAAAAGAACAAGAAATAAGAAAACTCCCTGGATCATCAAGCTTAGGGGGTATCTCGTTCTTTATTATTGCGGAAACTTCGGCACTCATGACCACCGTCTTGTCTTCTTGTAGCTTCTTCCTATCCGAAATAAGATCTTTAAGAAACTTCGCGTAGTTGGGCATACCTGCAAGGAGATCAACAAACGGAACAGAAATGTTAACATTTTGAATTAACTCAACGAATTTCTTAAAGTTCTCCTTGATCTTCCCTCGTCTCAACCGTTGGAAACGGCACCTTCGGTTGGTAGGGCCTCACCGGAGGTGTCTCAACAGTAGGTTTCTCAACATTCTTAGATGGAACGGCCGGGACCTTCACGGCTGGGTTTGACTCCATCTCGATCTCCTCATCCACATTTCCTTCTTGTTCAACCTGCACAAGAGGAGTAACAACATTAGGTAAAGCATTTGCAGAGTTATAAGTGTTACCTGCTCTTGTTGTGATAGCATTGACTTGCTCATTCCTAGCATTTGGATGGTTATACTTGGTTCCAGATCCTTGATTGTTCTGTTGAGGCTTAGGATTCTGCTGGGTATTGCTCGGTAAAGTACCGGGCTGCCTGTTCGACGCTCCTAGTCTTTCAAGCTTTGCCTTAATATCCTGAAACGTTGCTTGAGTACTCTTCGAACTTTGCTCAAGCTTATTTGTCAATCCATCCAGCCTAGTAGTCATAGCGTCCCATTGAGAGGCCATCTTCTCATTGGTAGCTTTCTAAGCACCTACCAAATCCTTCATGATATCTCTCAATTCAGCATTCGCATTCTGCTGACTGTTGAACCTGCTAAACCTGCTTCCACTAAAACCAGAATTATTAGCATTAAAATTAGATGAAGGAAAAGAAGTACCTGATGACCGATTTTGATAACCGGTACTCTGATTGAAGTTCCTTTGCTGATTCTGGACATAGTTAACTTCTTGTGCCGGCTTATCCGGGCAGTCCTCCGAGTTACGCATGTCCCCACAGTAGTCACACCCATCAGCAATCACCTTAATATCCCTTTCAATGCTTTTGAATCTCACATCTTGGTTGTCAAACCTCTCGTTCATCTGCTTTGTGAGGGCTTTGACTTCAGCTACCAAGCTCGATTCTTCACCGCTCTCCAACTTCGCCACAGTCTTACCACTAGTTCTCTTGCTTACAAGCTCATCACGATCAAAGAACTCCTTGGCCATATCATCCAAAATTTTGTATCCTTCAGCTGGGAAGACATTGTTCAAACTACCTCCAAATGCCCCGGCTAATTCCCTTTGAGTTCTCTTTAGCAACCCATCATAGAAGATCTCAACCACTGCTTCTGTGTTCAGATTGTTTCCTGGGCAACTCCTGATCATCTCCTTATATCGTTTCCAGGCATCTACTACATCTTCATCTGGTTGCTCCTTTAACCATGTCTTAGCTCCTCCACATAAAGTGAGTGGAAAAAGCTCAAGCTTCACATTATCATCTTGGTTCGCACCATAGTGATAAAACCTACAAATCTTCTCGAACCTCTCTAAATGCCCATACGGATCATTATTAGTTACCCCATCAAACTTCTCTTCCTCCACACTTTTCAAATGACTTCCTTTTAGAGAAAAGTTTACTCCGGTGGTTGGAAGGCGAATAGGAGTGCCCCTATTGGTGGGGACATTTCTCCTACGGTCACCGTAAAGACGGTTATTGGGGTTTTCCGGTTCTCGATCACCCATTCTCCTGGCTCTGATTGGTTGAGTTGCCTGAGGATTTTCTCTAGGAATCTCGGTTAAATCCGATTGATGAGTTTTATCCCGATTATCTTCTTCCCCTGAGCTATCACCAGTTTTGAACAAACCACTACCTTCGGAGAATTTAGGACTTAAGTGCACCTCGGATGTTGAACCTTTCTTTGAGCAATATTGATCCAAATCTACTCCGTGTGGTCACGGTTTTCGGTGTTTGAATCTATGTTTCCGGTGTTTGAGGGCTCCGTGTTGTTTGATCTAAGTAAGCGTCGTCTAGCTTTCCCTGGATTAGATTGAGGACTAAGCAAAGGTCGACCAGAGGCTCTTGTGTTCATCAACTAACAAAGCACCTGTACAAGCACCACAAGAAAAACCGTTAACAGCACCAGAATCTAACAAAATAAAACTAAAACAAAAATGAAAATCTATCTGTTAAAAACAAATAACTTCCTCGCAATTGAATGCAAGGAAGGATCGAATCACAAAACTAACAACTACTTAATTTAAGTCCCCGGCAGCGGCGCCGAAAACTTGATGTGCGAAATCTAGCTTTAAATTTATAAACACGATTTACCGAAAGACTGACTACTACACACTCTCAGGCAGTGTACCTGATCGCATGCAGTATAGTGAAAACTAGTAAGCCGAGATCGTTCGCAAGGACTTAAACAAGCAATTGTAAACATTAAATGATTCAAGTAAAATATGGGGGTTTTGTGGCCGTATTGCCACGTTGCAAGTAGTTAGTTTGAAAAATTAGTAATCACAAAGGATTAATCGAAGGAAGAATTTGTTGTTGAAAACAATAATTTAAAAGTCACCCATCTTGATTTCGCTCAACAGAATGCCAGGATTGCACATTTGATGAAGTTCAAATTCAATTTAGTGATTAAATGACCGAGACTCAAGTTAATCGCCAACCCCGTACCCGTCAAGTTAACAACTTATTCGATTCTGTTGTATAGACTAGTTTCATTATTAAGACCGGTACCCCGAGACGCCATTTTATAACTTCCCTAGTTAAACAATGGTTTTGGTCATTTCAGGTAACAATTTTGCCTATCGATTGTACCCAACCGTCAACCCATTAATTCTTATCAAATATCGATTACCCTCTACCGTACCCGTCATAGAACCACTTGCTTCTAACTAAGCAATCAAAATAACTTATACCCAAATCCTACTCGTCACTAAGCAATGAATACAAATTATCCGCAATCAATAATTGAATGACAAAGAATTAATAGATTAAGATCACGACAAAACGTTAAATCAAATCACTTGAATTAATAAATATTGTGCAATCCCTACATAATGTCTCACTCCATCAAGATGGATGAAAAGGCGATTAGCCACTCATATTAACTATGAAATAACAAGTCAAAACGAAAGAATTCATTGTTACCGAATACAAAGGATTGAAAAACAAATAACCAAATGATTCCGAACGAGTCTTTTATCCTCCAAAATGATGAAAAATAAGAAAAACCCTAGAAAAAGCTCTTCAAATCGTCTGGAAAGTGAAAGATAGGTTTTTGGAATGTTTTTGCAGCTATTTATATGATGCAGAAAAGTGGACAGATTCGGCGCCCAGGTGCGTCGCACCTCACCCTTTGACTTTATTGACTTTCACTTCGTTGACTGATCTTTTGTCTCCTATAGAGAATGTGCGTCGCACATTCATTGGACTGAGAAGCACTTATTTCCACGACAAGCAAAACGGCGACGCACTCCATTGGGTGCGTCGCACTCTGGCGTTGACCTTCTTTGACCAGCTTGACTTCTTTAATTCTTCATTCATGAGCCACATGAAACATCCGTAAACACCCATTTTGCTCCAGAAACTTCGTTTTCTGCAAAATATCGCTTAGGTACCTGTTTTCCACCTGAAAAACTAACAAATACCATAAACGCACCAAATGTATACGAAAATGACTCGTAAACCTCACTAATCGACACTTTAAGCTATGGGAAATGGGCATAAAATACGACATATCACCCCCCTCCCTCTACAACTGTTCTGTGTATAATATACTCTATATATTGCTTCACCGTGGGACGTGTCAGAAGCCTTGTCTTCAAGTTGAAAGGTAACAGGGGTCCCTGCATACCCTTCTCGCGATTTCTATTTCTTTGTTTTAAGCTAATTCCGGGCAGAGAAGAATACATATATACACAATCTTTATACTCTGTGCTAGAATTGTTGAGGAATCTAAACAACCTTGTTTCCACATCTGATGAGGTCCAGATTCCTCCGAGAATGTTGTTGGCATTCTATAAAACTGATGCACCACCACCAGGTAAGTCAGAAAGACAACTGGGCTGGCCTCAAAATAATGAGGGACCCACCAGTTCGTCTGCTGGTATTGTAACTGTTGCAGAACCTGGAGATCTCCCAACAGGTATCCAGGTTGTTCCAAAGGCAAGAAGGTCGATTAAAAGTCGAAGGAACAAATCCGAACTTGCTACATCTAGCCAGTCACAGCCAGTGATCGTGGTTCCAGAATCTGCAGCCCATGATATTGCAACTGAGGAAAAAGTAGTTGTAGTTGAGGCTCTAGTGACCTCTTTCCTGGGAGAAGATGCTTTGGCAACGGATCCTAGAACTGATGAAACCATTGAGGAAACTTAAACTGGTCATCAGGAGTCTGAACAACTTGTTCAGCCACCCTCAACATTTATGGATCTAGGCATAAATGAGGGTGAGTTTCAGCTTGAGTCTTCAGACTCATCTGAGACAGAATCTGACCAGGAAATGGCTGATGCATCTGTACATGATCAGCTCCCTTCCTTTTCTGGTCAACCCCTAGATCAACAAGTTTTCAGTTTCATCACTTAACTTCTCCACCTTACAAGAAATTCCACAATTCGCCTTTTGCCAGTTACTTTCCTCTATGAAAGTGCCTAGAAATAGACACATTCTAACTCCACCGTCGCCATCGTTCACACCTGAGCATTCTTAGCATGAACGACAATTTGAATCTCTTCCCTTTTTTTCTACAACCCCTCCTATTCCTTCAGCTGGTGCAACAACAACTTAAGAACCATCACTTACTATACCTCCTCCAGTTGTGTCTGTTGCATTTCGAGCAGGTCCAGTGGCACCTTCCCCTCCGTCACTGGACAACCAGTTCGTGTCTTTCCAGGCTGATATCTCAAACCTGTTAACAAGGGTGGAGGATATTAAAAAGACATTGGACAAGAATGCCAAGTCCCTTTCCAAATACCACAAGGATCACATGACAAATGTTAAGGGGGTTGATTTGGGGATCAATAAGTTCTCTGGCAATGAGGACTTGGTATTTCAAAAGCTCAACGAGTTGGTCATCAGCTGCAACACACTAGCTACTTCTTTAAAGGAAGCTTTTGACCTCACTCAATCTAAGGTACATACATCCATCACCAACCTACTAAGCAACATTGTCAGATCATCAGAGGTTGAGTTGAAAGAATTGGAAAGACAGGTTAAACTACTTGTTGAAAAACCTGGTCTGTATGTAGTTGAGCTTGGTAACCAGTTGGCCTCTTCAGTTGGTCAGAAAATCGAAGATACCTTGGCTGCATGAGAACAAAGTTTGATAGAAAAGGCGATATTTGAGATCACCAAGACTGCAGCGCCCCAAGTTGATCTTACCCCAATTACATCTGAGATCAATCAGTTGAGGTGCAGTCTTGATACACTGGCCAGCAAGGTATCTGATCACACCACTGCAATTGACAAACTGACAACTGAAGCTGGCAAGGAAAAGGAAGTTATGAAGGAAGTGACTGCAACTGGGCTCTCCCCAGATGACTTGAACGTACTTAAAGCAATTCAAACTAGCCAAAATGAAACAAATGGCAATGTTTTGGTTCAGTCACAAGAAATCAATCATCTTTGGAGGACAGTTCGCATGGTTTGTGGAGTCTTCAAGGAGTGCAAGAACATGGAGTCGTGGCAGCCTCTAGGTCGCTTACCATCTAGTTCCTCAGATTTTGAAGCCATTCGCAAAGGAATAGATGCTGCCAAGGGGGAAAGATCTGTTCTTGCACCCAAGCCGGTTGAAACTCCAAGATCTGGGAAAGAAATAGTGGTCAGATCTGAGACTAGTACTGATGCTAGTCAGGTTGTTGTTGCCACCAGTACTGAAGCTGGTGGACATATTCAACAGTTTGAGGATGTAGTTGATAGGGGGAATGTTGACAAGGGGAAAGCAATTGCCACTGATGATTCTTCAAAGCAGGCCACTAATGCACCAATGTTAGAAACTGGAAATGTTGATCAGTTGCCTCCAGTAACCGAAAGTCAAAGCCAGAAGCTGGCAAGAATTGGGTATGTCATAAAGGAGAGAAAGAAACAAATGAAAGCTAACCAGCTTGAATCAAGGAAAACTCTCTCTCCCATTCTTGTTGAGACCACTGATGCACAACTTCTTGGCATACAACTGACGGAATATAAGAAGATCAAAGAAGATCCAGATGCCAGATGCTTAAACGTATCAGTGGAAAGGGCTAAGGAGATACGAACTAAAGGGATTCTCAAAAGAACCGAACAAGTAAAGAAAGTAGTCAAACAGGTATTGAATCCACCCAAGTCCAAGGGAAGAAAACAAAAAGCTTTGTCAAGAGATGCAAACCTGAGGACTTGGGTAGAACCATCTGAACCCACAAATGAAGATATTCGAGCTGCTACTCACAAACTGAGCGAGCAAGATCAAGTTGACCAATGAATCAGAGGCTCGCACATACTTATCTGATGTACAACGTCGAAGGCACAATAAAGGTAAGATCACTGATGTGAAGGTTTTGATCAAACCTGGTGGCAAACATTTTGTGGTTGAGATTCAATACTTTGGTGGACCCAAAAGAACAACTGAGAACCCTGATGTCTATCAGTATGGTCATTCAGAGCATGTGGAGATGCTAAGCTTGTTGGAAAAGAAGCAACACAAAAACAAAGTTGAAAAAGGCTGGGAATATGTATTGCAGAGTCTTATCAAGTTCAAGGAAAATGTTGAAGAAAGACTAAACCTTGATCTGGAGGATAAGCAGCCAATTTCATATGTTGCCAAGAGAAGGAAAACTGGCGAAGGGCCATCTGTCTAAGTTTTCCTTCTATCTATCTGCTTGTAATTTTGTTTACTTTCTTGTAACTTCATTGTAAAATTATGTATATACAAGTTGCTAGATTGTAATCCACAAGTTAGATAACTGATAAGATCTACAAACAATTAAAATTGAACCCAAGGCATTTGATGATCTATGAAAATTCCCTGGAAAAGCAATAGGTTTTATCAAACACAAGTATTTCAAACTCACACTTGTATAGAAACAAGTTTGAAAATACTTGGCGATATTTCAGGACAATTAGGGGGAATTTGTTAGGTCCAGTTTTGCTGAAAACTGAATCTCTCCAGTTGCATCTGGAGAGCATGAAGAATTTTCTGAAATATTTAAAGTTCAGTTGCAATGTACAGTTTATGCAACTAACGACTTCCTCCAGTTGAGATCTGAAGAACAACAACCTGAAGACATTCCAGTTGAAGTCAAAGACAACAAGTGGAAGAAAGAGAAAGGCAATGGCAGCGAAGCCCAGTTGACTTTCTACCAGATTAATCAACTGGAGATCCTCCAGTGTAAATGCCTTTACAAAGCTTTACACTGATTACGAGGAGGACCTTTACACTACATCCTTTTACCCGGATAATAATCTTGTCTGTGGATAAAAGTGTAAAGATGTAGAGTGGTTGAATAAAATAACCTTTTGTCTTACTTTATTTAGCACACAGACAAAGAATTATTTACTACTACTTTTGTGTGCTGTCAACCATATTTGTACGTCGAAGTTGAGATCCCAATGCTCAACCTTCGACTATAAATAGAGGTCCTTGCCCAAGCATTTTACTAACTTTGCAAACACATACATTCTGCATTATTGTTGGTGAACTTGTGCAATATTCTCTAAAACGCAAAAAGGAACATTTCACAAGTTTAAGTGTTTCGATTCTTAAGAGAATTTCCAAGTATAGATCAATTGTATTTCATAGGTTGTTAGGATATTTACATTCATGTATTATCTTGGTTCCGGAACAACCTTGTATTTTATTTAACAATCAATAAATAAAATACACTTGAAAAATTACATATTGTCTCACCAATTTACTTTACTTATACTTTACATTATTGCATTGTATTTACTTATTCGACTTGTCACCTTAATAAGTCTAACTCCAGTTAACCTGGTACACTGTTCTCTCTAAATTGGTCACGTCCAGATTAAGTGAAAGTGTTGCAAAGTACACTCACCATTGACATAGAGGTGTCTTCAGCACTCATCTATTCGTAGTTGGGACTTACAGTCTTACAAGAAATAAATGAACATACAGTTGTTAAGTTTAGAAAAACTATAAACTTAAACAATTACAAGAAAGAAAATATAAGTGACTCACACTTGTGGTGACAAACACAAAGTGTTTGTTGCGGCTGTATTGCTTTATATACAGGATGAATTAGGGAAACATAACCTTCTCTTGATAGTGATGGATGGTGATTGTCGAGGTACTATTGGCTTGAAGTACTTGAGACAAGTGCTCTTTGTCTTATTTAACAAATCGGGTATGAGAGAGAAACTCTTATCTTTTGATCCACCTGTATCTTTGCCATACAAGGTATATGATAGTTGGAACAACCATCATGTGGCTCTTGTCTTCTTCTTGTTCAAATTTTCTTGCCTTGACAAACAGTTTGTATAAGAATTTCTTGCTGAATGAGAGTCATTGGACTCGCTAATGAAACTCATCAACGACCAAGTCTAGTTTGCGAATCCTTGACTCAACAGGTACCAGTGTAATGTGGCGACGGTGATATAGTATTGGCAGCGACTAGTGGTGAATATGGTGACTATTGGTTGTGGTTCTTGCTTCGAATGTTGTATGAAATTGGTTTAAATGTAATTAATGTAAAATTGGTAATGAGGATATTTTAAAATAAAATAACTGATGATGTAAAATTTATCATTACAAGTGAAACAAAGATCAGTTCTCATAATTAATCCTCCTAAAAGTCCTCTAATGATATGATCATAACACATGTTGAAATCAAAGGATGATATTATGAGAGAGAATTAATGGATTACACTTGACAATAAATTAAGGTATTAGAAGGATTATTAGGAGGATATGATGAGTCAGGATGATTAACCATTTCCCCAACTTAAAGGTGATTTGGAAATATTTTCTAACTTTTTCTACAAAGTGGTGCAATTTTTATTAAATGATAATAGATAAAGAGAAAAAAAAAAAAAGAAAAAAAAAAAAAAAGAGAAAGGAAAACACGGAAGGTCGACTCTTATCACAGTTAGTAAAAAAAAATAACGGAGATGAGGGTTAAAGTGGCAAATTAAATAGAATTGGTGATGTGGTGAGGATTGGAGAGGATTGAGTCTCATGACTCGTTTTCCATTCCTCCTCCATATATAAGGGATCTGGTAATCTAGGTCATCTCATAAACCAGGAGGTTAATATATATTATTGTTAATATATATTCTTAGCCAAGAGGTTTATCTCACTGATAGTTTGACTTATATGCCATTTTTTTAAGCTGTAGTGTTTTTTTTTTTAACAGCTTTTAAGCTGTAGTTAATTAGTATTATGGAAAACACTGATCGCTTACTCACTTTAGCAACTTTTAACTTTTTCTCTATGTTAGTGGAATCTATGGACATTGGTACTTCTGATCGTGATCAATGTTTGCAAATTGCAATACAGCTTTAGTACATTGAAAACAGCAACAGATGATTTTTCAGAAAAAAATCAACTCGGTCGAGGTGGATTTGGAACGGTGTACAAGGTATATAGAATCTTTTTCAGGAATCTATTATATGATTGAATAGCATAAGTGCTACTTAGTAAGCACAGGATAGGTAACTGAGAGATAGAGATAGCCTATTCGTTATGGGGAATCAATGCTCCGGGCCGAATAGAGCTTACCTACGGCACCTGGCTTTCTTTGGCTCATATTAGCTTAGTTGCGCTTAATAGGCCGGTCTGCTGACAAAATAAATATTCATAGTTGTGCTTCAAATTTTAAGAACTTAATTTCATATCTTTATTAATTGTGTTTCTTTAATTAATCCTTTATAAAAAGAATTAGATTAAGAGTTTAAGCATATCTTATTTTAATCTTAATATATATTATAAAACAGTTGAACTAATGACTTATTAACCAATCAAATCGTTCGATTTTATCAAATTGACTCTCGCTTATGTCATCATGTAAATAAACTATAAACTAAAAATTCTAATAATAATTATCCAAATATATTATCATAGTAGTATTTATATTAATTTGTAAAAAAAGTATCATTAGCTTACACTTTTTTGTTTTTCATCAATAATTTACACTTTTTAGCCCTAAATATATAATTTATATTTATTTTTAGTCATCAACTTGAGAGAATTTTTTATAATTATTTAATTATTTAAAAAAAATTCAACATAATCTCTCAATAAAAAAGGTACATAATTTAATCTTTTCTATATATTAGCTTAGTGTAAAAAGTTACAATATATTGTTACTCAAATCAAAAGTCTTATTTGGTATCAAAGAATATGAAAATAATCAAGATTGTTAACTAATTATCATAGAACAGATGATCGGAAATAAACCTATTCGTGTTATAGACCCGCATCATGATCAAATACGTATATATACTTAGAATGTCAACTACAGGATCACAAGTATGTTTATATTTTATATTTTATTTTTTTCTTTCATAATAATATCACTTTATGAGTTTAACTGGTTTCAAAAAAATTTATGATAGAAAAATTATTATAATATGTGCCTTGTGGAATGATTACGACAAACAATTTCATCAATATGTCTCAGCTAATAATGAAAGTGACGAACATGTGATTATGGTACTACAACTTGCAAAGTATAACACTTGAAATCATATATTTTCAAAATTATAAGCTTTTATGACTTAAATGTATGAAAATCTTATATTGATAATATCATAAACCCTATGTCTAGCGTTGGACACGGGTCTAAAATCTCATTTTTTGTTCTAAAATGTCCTTTCAATATCTTTATGGTTCCCAAAATTCCCCTCCACACAATACAACACTATTTGTGTTTGTATAAATACTATATTGGTTTTTTTTATTATTATATTAGTTCATAATTTTTGTTATTAATTTGTAATTGATTCTAATTTAATTAGCATTGATATTTTTATATGGTTTTAAACAATCGACAAACACTCATAATCAATATTTTTGACACACTCTATAACCAAAGTATTCATCCAAAAAAGTAGTTATGAAATTCCGTCGCAACGCGCGGGTAGTATGCTCATTACTTAAAAATTTAATCGTACCTTATTAAATATAGGGTAATCTTGGAGTCGGACATGACATAGCAGTAGAAAGGCTAGCAAGGGATTCACGCCTTCAGGGCAAAGTTAATTGGAATTCAAAAATGAAGTTTCGCTAGTTGCAAAGCTTCAACATCGTAATTTGGTTAGACTGATTGGTTATTGCATAGAAGGAATCAAACGACTTCTTGTTTATGAGTTCATGCCAGGAAGTCTTGACCGCTTTATATTCGGTAATTAAGCTTGATCTCAAAGAATTCATTCCAATGTAACGATGTTTGAAAAGCTCAGTTTACTTCCAAAATGATATATGATAGTATTTGTTTTAGTGATTTTTAACTAATAGCCCATTAATAATGGTGCAACAGATCCAACTAAGGGTACACTTCTTGATTGGGAAAAGCGATACAAGATCATCGGAAGGCATTGCCAAGGGACTTTTATACCTTCATGAAGATTCCCGTCTAACAATAATACATCGTGATATGAAAACTAGTAATGTTTTGGTAGATGCAGAAATGAATCCGAAAATTGCAGATTTTGGAATGGCACGACTGTTTAAACCCCAGGAAACTCAAGGTGACACTAATCGAATTGTTGGAACCTAGTAAGTACTCTTCGTTTAGATTTCAGACAAACAACAAACATCTTTTTATCAACCACATGTTTATCCTAAAATTTGGTCCAGTTTGTACTGCCATTTTGGGAAGTACTCTCATGATCAAAAATACATTTTTCAAGAGTGATCGATTTACCATCAAGTAATGAATATATATGGTACAACCAATAAATTTATTACAATGCCGTGGAGAATACACGACATGGATCTAAACATTAATTTCAAAACTGGTAATATCTTTTTTTTTTGTATATGCTCACGTCACACACATGGTAACTTATTTCCCCTGCTATGTACTCTTTCAGTGGTTATATGGCTCCAGAGTATGTAATGCATGGACAATTTTCAGTTAAGTCTGAAATATATAGCTTCGGAGTGTTACTACTAGAGATAGTAACAGGTGAAAAAAAAAAAAAATTCCGTAATGGAGAGAACATCGAACCTCTACATAACTTTGTAAGTGTCTCATCCAGTCCTTACTGCCATATGGAAACATGATATATACAGAAAGACAAACATGTTTTTGTGATAACAAAAATTACAGGATATGTATAAAAAGACAAACAGTTTTGCTACAGAGTATGTACCTTACTTTGAAAACTTTTTGTTGTTAAAGGCATGGAAAAGCTGGCGGAATGGGACACTGTCAGATTTGATAGATCCTACATTGAAGATGGACGAATCAGGCTCATTGCATAAGATCACTAGAAGTATACAGATTGGATTATTATGCGTTCAAAAAAGTTTCATTGACAGACCGACCATGGTTGCGGTTGTTCATAAGCTTAAAAACTTCACCAAATTCCACTCCTACCCGAGTTTAGTTCTTTACAGGGAGTGGTGGTTTGGGGGAACATAAATTTTCTGTTAACGGTGTTTCAATATCAGATTTTCTTCCTAGATAGATTTATATTGGACACATGCATTTCTCAATTTCCTTTCAAGAAATCGGAATTCGATTTAGCATTAAATTTACATTGAGCACATTAACACAAAGATTCAAATATAGATGGAATTTACTATATATGCTTTCGTTTATATCATCGGATGAGCCATATAGTTTTATGTTGTCGACTATTCGTGATAAGTACTATTGCATGTAACCATTGATGCATTGCTGTCTGTCCATTTATATCTTGAGTGCTGTCTGTGTATTTTTATAATCTGCATATACACATAAAGATAGAAATATCATAAGACCAAATGACTATAAAGCTAATACTGATGAAAATTGGGTCATCATGCATCACACATACAAAATTTTCTGGCAGGATGATGTATCGCGAACATAAGACCAAGGGATCAGCAGTTGCATGACATATCTGTGGGATACACTTGGGCTCCATGCGATAGACACTTTTCAACAGGCTACAGATACAAAAGGGCATATAAACACTATTTATATAAATGAAAATCAACTCACTGTTAATTAGCGACCTTCGCAGTAAAGAAACGACACATTAAAAATCGGCAATACACACTCACCGATGATTCTGACATCGGTTCAATCAATTGGATTTTCTAATTAACCTCTGACATGAGATAGCCTATCCGGTCAACTAACTTTAAGAAGCAATTAGTTTTTTTTTTTTCTTTCTCCATCTGAACATTTACCTGATATACCCTGAATCGTAGCTTAAAATGATCAAATTGAAAACTAGAAATATGTAACATTTGACTTCCACGGTCAAACATCTACTTTCCTAAATTCAAATTACAAATAAAACAGAAAATAAGAACAAACACAAACAAAAACGAAGCAAGCTGGCTGTTTACAATTTCTTGATAATCTACCTCTGTAGGCTGTAATTATTTAAAACGTGGCCTAATTAATGGCCTTAATTATTTCAAAATAAACTATACTTAGCCTAATCTATTCACCAAGTTACTAATAATAATAAAAACTAATTAAAAATAATAATTATCACTTAATCCGCTGGCTTCTTTTTCTTTAAGTGACCCAACCCATATCACCTCTTGATCCGTCTCATGTTGGCCTAAACCTGATGCTCTCTTTTTAACTGTAATAATTATTCTTATAGTTCCATACGACCACCAAAACTGTTGTAAAAACGTAACGAAAGTACTACATTGATATAAAATTAGAAAATTACAGTGCTTGACCCTCAAACATGCTGGAAATTTTATGTACAAATATTATTTAATGTGTATAAATAATATAACATAAAATATTCAAGTTAATAGATATGTTAAAATGAAGTTGAAAGTGTGTTTAACTAATGGGAGTTTGTCCTACATTGATAGAAGAATAAACATTAAGTGTGTTTATAAGTAAGAGTGTAGGAGGAATGATAATTCCTTATAAGGGGTTACACCCCAAGTTGGCTAGGAGGGTGCTGAGCACCTGACGCGTCCGGGATCGGGGTCATAGGCGACGAGGCGTAATGTGGCGTTTTAGTGGCGCACTTAAGTTTTCCACTGAAAAAATCTGATGTATATCTTTAACTCTTTTGCTATATTAAGATTAACAACAACATCAACAACACTTCATCCTGGATTCTCTTTTAAACTCTTTTTCCTTCACTTCACTTCACTTAATTTTTTGCGTTATATTAACACATGAGCATATTTTTTACCTTCAATCCCTGAGCATACGAACCTCATGACCGGCACTGGGTTTGGGTATTTTTTTCCCTTAAATTGTATACTTGCCTTAGTTTCTTTGGGGGTGTTTGGTTAGCGGAATTCCCTGAATTTCATGGCAATTGGAATCTGAATTCCATCCTTTACCATGTTTGGTTCGAAAATAGAATGGAATTGGAATTTAAAACTTTCTAATTTATAAATTTATAATAAAATTATAAAATAATAATGTATAATAATATTATATAAAAACAATAAATAAAAATGATATAAATAAAATAATAATATTAAAATTATATTATTTATATTATTAATATTTGTATATATTTATACTATTATTATTTTTTTTATATTTATAATAATATTATACTAAAATAATAAATAATAATAGTATAAATAATACAATAATAATTTTAATATTTCTATTATAATTATTTATTATTATATAATATTTATATTGATATTATCATTAGTTTATATATTATATTATATGCATTATAATTTTTATACTTAGTATAACTTTTTATTAGCATTATTTTTATTTATTCTCATTTTTATGATTATTAAAATATTAGTTTTATTATTTTTATCATTATTTTTCTTATTATTGTTATTATTATTATTATTTTATTATTATTATTATTATTATTATTATTATATTAATATTATTTTTTACATTAACATTAATTTATTATTCTTTTTTATATTTATTTATTATTATTATTTATATTTGTTTTATTATTAATACAGGGCATTTTTGTCATTTTTATAAATTAAATTCAGATTTCTTTAACTAAATTCAATTGAATTCTGTCAACTAAACGCATGACAGATTTTAAAACTTTTAAATTTAAATTATTTTAAATTATAATTTTTTTTGACAGATTCCAATTATTTTAAAAACATTCCATGAACTAAAAGTACATTTAGATTCGTTAATGTGTGGCATGGGCTTTCAAACCAATCAATCAGCGTACGCGCACCCAAATCCATTGGGCCACCTCTTTAACAAGAGTCCAAACATTATCCATTAATTGGGACATAGATTTTTGGTTCCAAATCTTTTTTGTTTTTATTTTTCTTAAGACATGTTTTTTCTCATTTTCATATTTTTAAAATATCAAATGGAATTCAATTATGAACGTTTCTTAATTAAAAAAAAAAAAAAGGAGAAGAAATGCTAAACAATAGAATTTTCTTAACGTGTATAATAAGCCTTGTTCTGCTATCTTATGCCTCTTACTTTTTTGCTAATAAAGAATAAAAATAGAACACACATCTTTATTGGATAACAATCCTTAAAAATCAAATGGACAGGAATGGTATATGTGTTGTTTATTCTTCACGTATATTTAATTTTCTTTGCTTACTTTTCTTCTGACCCAGTCAATACAAAAAAAAAAGATGGTTTCCTATATATATATATATACGCCAATCCAAAGTCACAACCAACTTATCCTCAATGACTCTGTAGTTAAGTTACGGAGTCTTTGCTCGAACACAAAGGAAGCAATAGGGTACTACGACTATTGCATTTTGAAATACTCCAACCAAACTATATTGCAACAAACTGGATTCAGGTTTTACGTGAGTTTAGCTAATACCCAAAACTCTAGTGATATTACTCGGTTCAATGATGCTCTTAGACCTTTACTAGCTGGCTTGAGACGGAAGGCTGCGGATGGTGGTTCGCTTCTGAAATTTGCCAGTGGGAACGTTAGTGGACCGGATTTTTCGAATATCTATGCGCTTGTTCAATGTACTCCTGACTTGTCTGACGTTGATTGTGATTCTTGCTTAGAAGATTCAATCAACAGGATCCCACAGTTTATGAATGGAAGAGTTGGTGGGAGAATTCTTAAACCTATGTGTAATTTTAGGTATGAGAACTATCGGTTTTTTAATGGGAGTGCTTTAGTCATCCCGTCACCACTACCACCACCAGTTTCACAACCATCTCCGTCGTCACCGCTACCAGGTACATTGTATATCAGCCTTGTGGTTAATACATATATATGATATAACCAAATGTAACACTATTTTTAATGAACACTATAGTTCGACATCTACTAACTAATAAATTCAGTAATATATCAGGGTAGGTTACGAGTAGATGTAAAATCATATAATAGTTGTTCATGAAAGTCATTGAAGTGAAATCTCATAAAGATAGTTTCTAATAAGGTTCGAAATTTGGAGGAGACATGTCTAGCTAGTTAACAATTTAATAAAGAAATAAAATTCCGTTTACTTTGACCATATCTAAAAAGAAAGTCTGTCCACTACGTCCTTGTCAATGAATTAAAGTATTGAATTGACAAACTCACAAAAATAAGATTATGGGTAATACACGCAAGTGGACATATGACCTTTAAATTTATATAAATCTAAATTTTTTATGCTATTTTTTTCTTCTTTTATTTTTGGAAAATGCTAAATTAACAAAGCCTTTAGAATTTCATTTAACATGCAAAAAGTTGTACATTTTCATATTAAATGTCAGCTACCTGAATTTCATGATAAGTGTACAACTAATTAATACACATTAACGAAAGCCCTTAGGGCTTTGTTTAGTAAAACCCTTTTTTCTTTATATCTGTTTATAAAATGTCTCTGCATAATAAGTCAGGATGCATTAGAAAAGATTTGTATAATCTACCGAAAGATGTTTATATAATTAGACGTGAATATCTACCAATAAAATAAAACAAGATTGTAGCTTTTCATAATCGACACTTGCTCATTCTTCAAATGACACATGTCCTTTTTAAGTTTATTAATTTTAAGTTTCCTTATAATTATTAAATACTTTAAATACTAATAATATAATACTAATAATTATTATGTAGCCTGTTTTTGCCTATCTATTTAATATTTTTATAATTAAATCAATGTATGTTTTGCTATATCCATCCAATATATACACTTTCTTTATAATATGTTTGAAATTTCGAATAAACAATTATAGCATACAAATAAATAGCCGATTAACATTCTAACCGATTTGTATCATTATTCTATTAGGTCATTATCTAATTTTATTCAAATTATAATCCAAAGGCGCATTTAGTTCACAGAATGTTTTTGGAAGGATTGAAATCTTTCAAAGGAATTATAATATGAAGGAATGGAATTTGATGGAATGTTTTTGATTTTTTGAGAATTCATGTGACGGAAGGAATGAAATTCCTTCCTCCATCCCCAAAGAATGGAGATTCCATAAAATGATGGAATGTTTACATTCCTACGGAATGAGATTCCAACATCTTTGAACAACCAAACGTACTAAGGAATGGAATTGGATTCAGATTCCATTAAATTCTGTGAAACAAACGCGACCCAAGTCTTATAAAAGCCTCTAATCCTAATACTCCAAAATAATTAATATCGTATTTAATGGAATGATCAATATAAATTTACAACGTATATATAATCACTCGTACATCGTACGGGTATTAGGACTAGTAGAAATATATAATAATGCTTGTATAATTAAAAATAATTACGATATTCTAAAGATCTGTTAGTATATTAAAATGATATAATTTAGGGGATAAGTGCATATTAAAATGATATAATTTAGGTGATAAGTGCAACAGAATAAAGTTAACTAATCCCAAAAAGTTATTGTGTGCACGAACTTTAAGTCAGCTTTATTGTATCAAAAATTCTAAAGTATTCGAACGTGACTTGCTAAAAGGATAGCAGGTCATTTTTTATTTTCTTTTAATTAAAAAACTTATGTATACTATATTATAAAACAGATTTTCCCTAAATTTATTAAACTTAAAATTTTCAATATTGATTTTAAGTACTTCCCCAAAATGCCCCTCCTATCTATTCTATATTTATCTAAAATAACTATAATACCTTTCTCTCTCCTCAAATCTCAACCAATCATCTTTTTTCTCTCTCCTCCATAAATCATTTATTCCTCCAATTCATTCAAAATCTTTTATCTCAAAAACTGTACATCGATAAATTATAAAAATTGTATGGGTGTTCTTAAAATTTCATGCTCTTTCATTAGAGATATCATTCGATATATACTTTCGGCAAATTTTTAAATCCGAGGGCGGAGCCCGTACGACTAAGGCATTTGACTATCGTACTCTATGACATATCAACTCCTATAACCTATCCTACTCTATGACCTAGGTATCAACCCACCATCTCATCGCCGCAACGTGCGGGTACTAGCTCTCGTAAACATAAACATATATATATATATGGATGAGTTATTTTGAGAACTCATAAAAAAAAAGAATGCGAGAACAAATCTGGACCACACATTCCCTCTCTCTCTTTCTCTCTCTTCAATTAAATAATTAAATTCACCCAAATCATTCAAAATGCTTTATCTTTCAAACCGTAAATCGTTAGACGAAACAAAAAGCATGGTAGTATTAAAATTTTGTCCTCTTTCATTAGAGATCCAATTCGATATACTTTTAACGACTTTTTAATTTTCGTTTTCTTTTCCGTACTTACACATGTGTAGGTTGAACTTACACATGTGTAGGTTGAACAAAAATTATAATTCGGAACAGGTTTCGCCCTTAAGGATATTCATAAACCAAAGCTAGTGGAGGTTATAGGTCATTGATGGTGATATGTCATAGGGTGATAGGTCATAGGGGGTGACCGGTGATGGGTGATCTACCTAACGGGCTCCGCCCTAAGCCGCTATGACTCCGCCATGGACTGACGGGCACCGCCCTTGGCCACCATGGCTCCAACATGGATTAAGGGCTCCGCCCTTAACCTTCATTGTTGTGTACATAAGTTCATTTACTAATTTACATGTGAAAACAATGATTCTACACATGTGTAGGTAAAGTACAAGAGGAAAAAAAAACGAAAATTAAAAAGTCATCAAAAGTATATCAAATTGGATCTCTAGTGAAAGAGGGCAAAATTTTAAGACTACCCATGTTTTTTGTTTCGTCTAACGATTTACGGTTTGTGAGATAAAGCATTTTGAATGATTTTGGTGAATTTTATTATTTAATTGAAGAGAGAGAAACAGAGAAAAAATGTAACACCCCAACTAAGGCGGAACAATGAGATGTACAGAAAGTCGAGTATTCAAAACAAAGGATTATAAATAACATTCACCATAGTTTTATTTGATAAAAGAATTTACAAATGTACAAGCATGTGAACCAATTTCCAAGTACAAATGCGTCCACCGTACTTGAATACTAAGTTCACGAAACAAATAACAAGCATATGAAGTAGTATACTACAATGATCAAGGCGGATTCCATTGCCTATCACAAGGTTTGATCTTTGACTCCAAAGGGCAATGGAAATAATCATGAAGCATACAAATCCTCAATGCTTAAGCTTATTTCCTGAAAAGCATGAAGAAAAAGTGTCAACTACGAAAACGTAGTTGGTGAGTGCATAGGTTTTTATATAAATCTTGGTACATCACCGTTTTAATACTTAGAAAAACTGATTACTATTATATTTCGAAATATCCAAACCATATGATCGACAAAATTTTCATATCATGTTATCAAGTTTCCAAATACCATAATGTCATATCAAGACTTGGAGAATCTTTAGTAAAATTTCAGGTTCTCATTTGTCAAATCATCATGAGAGAAAAAGTATATAAATCGATTAATCGTATATCATACCAAAATCATTCGATTACCAAAATCATTTCAATATCACCAATTTCAACGTCTTTCAAGATATCATATGAGGGACGATACCCAATCCGTATGTCTAAACAATTTCCAATTATCAACAATATTAATATCAATTTCACTTAGCCATAAGGGCATAATTCAATATCAAATTTCATTTAGCCATAAAGGCATAATTTACATAATTTTGATGAGTAAATGCTTGAGCCACTACTACTACCATTTTATTCAAGTCCGATTACAATCCAATAATTCAATTCATAGCACAAGCTGTCAATCAAGAGCCGTAATAATAATAACAATGATGATAATGGGTCGTGCCATGGAGACGCCTGATTATCTTAAGGTAGTTAGAACACCCGGGGGCCAGACTGGAAGTGGAGGTTGTCACGAAGGCAACCAACCATCCAACGGTACGCTTTGGGTGGGCGGACGAAACCTAGTTGCGCAACTAACTAACTACAGGCCTCCACTTTCGGAGTAAATAGTAGTCTACCGAACGCCGCGGTTTGACAGAACTCAAGCTCATCACATAAATCCTTTACTATCATTTCATACTCATATATCAAGAATCATTTCATATAACAAACTCTCTTTCAAGAAACATTGCATATATAGAAAGTAGTTTCATTTATCATGCTTTTCACCCCGAAAGTAAAACACATAAAAGAGTTTGAAAGGGGGCTATGACTCACCTTGATATGCCGCATATTATACTCATCTATCCAAAATGGGTACTTCCCATCTATAGCTTCCTTGACCATATATCCATTATGTTCCTCCATCATTTTTCAAGCCAAGACTATCCCTACGATAGGACTAATATACGTAAGTTCCTATCTTAAGCCATCACTTAGAAATGCCGCTTTCATTATGTTGCTATCAATTGTGGAATCCAAGTATATTGCTAACATTCGCATTGTTTTGGTTGTAGCGATTGATGGTGAAAAAGGTTACTTTAATTACATGCGTAGTTATAAGTTGTTAGATTTTTGGTAACTTGGCTTCATTTGTGGTTTCACTTGGCATCTTAGGTTATCATGTAGAAATATCATATTAAGCTATGTTATCCTTATTCATCATTTGTTGTGTAACTGATTTTAGCGCGAATTAGCATTTGTGATATCAGTATATAACTTGGTTAACATAATTACTTATTCCTATCTCACTTAATTATCTTTGTTTTATTTTTATTACACTTATCTCATGAAATTCGTTTAAGTGTTATGGGCCATTATCAATTGGGCCTTAAGTGTCATGGGCTTTTAAATGTTTTGAACTTACATTAGTTATTGGGCTTTACCTTATTTGGGTTAGGTGCATAATGGGTCATAGTGGTTATTGGGCTATAAGGCTTATTGGGCCAAGTGGGCCTACTGATTTGTGTTCCTTATGGGTTCATTATTTGGGCCGGGTTAGCCCATTATGGTTCTTAGTTTATTACATAGCCCATTATGCCATTTATAAGATTACTTACAAATTTTCTGTTTTATACTTTATTTTTAAGAAATGTTAGCTACTATTTTGGGGTCAAGACGAATTATTTGGACCTTCATGATTTTTACGCAGTGAATTATATGTATCTAGTATTTTTGTAAATTTTTGATGAATTTTTAGATGATGTTTGTTGTCCTTAAAAATTATCCAAACACAAACTGTCCCGAATGGGCACTGCTTGCGACATTAGAAGTTTTATATCAGTTCTTGATGTTCTGATTGTTAGAAAAATCCCATGATTTTATTTTAAGTTCACAACACATTGAAATTACTTTCCACCAAGTATGACTTCCTGGAACTTTATGGATTAGGAGATAAAAATTGTTAAAGTTTATAAATTATTCATACAAAATTACAGTTTTGACCAGTTTCAGTAGAAAAATCATATCTTTCGTTTGGTTCAGTATTTTTGAGTAATTCCAGTTGGAGTTTAATCTTAACTCATTTGTCTATAACTTTTATTTTGATAGTCTTTCTTGAAAATGCCCTCACATGCCCAGTTTTCCCGTTCAAAGACAGAAGATGGATTCTGTCAGCTTACTTTGTTTGCCCAATGCATGCCTTTACTTTATGGCTTCACCCAATACTTATTTTGGCAAATCCAATACATTTTGTTCATCCTAATTCATCTATTCATCTTTCATTAGTGTTTTCTCCAGATTTTATTTCATATTTTATGGACAAATCATGTGATGAAGGTGATGAATTTATATTTGTGTTCTTGTGATTTCGGTTAGTGACTTTTATGCATTGTTTGGTCTTGAATTCTTATAAAATCCTTATTTCTTGTACTAACTTCATAAATCCCAGATTATTAACATGTATTTAATCATCAAAATATATATATGAAATCATCAATTAAAGACCCATCTCAAATCTCAAATCAAAATAGCTTAAACTAGTGCAAATCCAAGCATGCATGTAATCATCTCATCATTTTAACAACAAATCTTTATCCAACTTCAATTCAACAACTTAAAAACATATTTTTATGAAAAACTCCAGAAATATATTCATCAAGATATATAAAAATATGACCATATTTCAAAGGAAAAATCACTTTAAAAGTTATTTAATCTATAACAACACTTTTGGGTCTTAAACTTGTTGAATCCTTGAATCTTTTCTCTAGATCTTGACATGCAATATCATGAAAGAAAAGATTCTATCAACTTGCCCTCATCAAGTGTATATTCAAAAGAAAACTTGAAGATTCATAAAGAAAACATGAGTTTTTGATAAAACCTTTAAGCATAAACATAAGCAAGATTTAATCTAGTGAAAGGAGGGAAGATTATACCCTTGAAGAACACGAAATAGGGGCTGTTTTGGGCAGAAAATTTCGTGGCTTTTATGCTCCATATAAACCTTATTTCCAAGCTTGAAATAACCCTTAAAAGTATCTTGAATCAACCCTTGTTTAATCCTTTAAAAACCCTTATTATTACTATAACTTTAGATTGATTTTTCTTGCCTTTTTCTTGCTTTCTTTGAACCGAAAATGATGAAGAGAGGAAGATGATAATGTGCAGATTTTTGGGAGAAAAATGAGAGAGAAATAAGAGATTAAGTGTATTGGAAAGTGTTGGAGTGTTTAGGGTGTGTATAGTGTGAGTTGGAGTGTAAGTATAGGTATAATGTACCTTGGAAGTGTAAGAAACAAAGCATCTAACTATTTTTTTTTGGTTGGAGGGAGGGTCTTGGGGCATAAAAAATGTGGCTTATGCAGAAAATTAAGGGTATGGAGTGAGTTTATTGGTTAAGAGGTGTGGTGGGAAGACATGGGTTGGTTAACTCATGGGGTGAGGTGTTGGGTTAGTTCCCAACTAGTGTTAAGACATGCAAATAAGTATATGTATGTATTATGGGTGTGTGAGTGTAAGAATAAGTGGGTTAGTTGTATGTTGATTGGTGGATTTTATAAGAGTTTATATTTATAATAAGTTTAAGTTGTATGCATATTTTTTAATTGGAAGACTTATTCAAATGTTGCAATATATTTATGTACTTATTATTATTCAAGCTTACTATTATGTACATAATAGTTTATAAATTTATTTTCAAGATGGTGATTATATCTTTGTGTTCAAATGTACGTCAATTAGTTTGGCGTTTGAATTGTTGGTCCTTTGTGAAGATTTATGATTGTTATCACAACTTGTGAGTCTTACCTTATTATTTATATAACTTAACTTCTCGAGATTCAATTTTTGGTTCATTGGCATTTTGTCAAGTTCAATTAGAACTAATATCTGTAGCTTGAGATCGTATTGAATAATTATAGTTATTCTATATGGCATTTCACTGTACTAGGGGGCAATTATCGCTATGCTTTGAATGTCTAGAAGGTCGATTCTCTTAATAAACCTCTAGGGATAAGGACCTAGATAAGTCCAAGTAAATTATCCTAATTGGAAAATGAGGGTTGTTACAAAAAATGTGTGGTCTAGAATGGTTTTTGAGTTCTTTTTTATTTGTGGGTATAACCCATTATATATATATATATGGGTGAGTTATTTTGAGAACCACTAAAAAAAAAAAACGTGAGAACCAATCTTAGTCCTCCATTCATCAAGATCAAGAAGAGCATGTTTGTCATTATTAAAAAAGTTGTACAACACTTTCTTTCTCTCTCCTCTTATTAAATCAAAAAATATCTAAATCATTAAAAAACTTTTATCTCACAAACCGTAGATCGTTAGACGAAAAAAAAAACATGGGTAGTCTTGAAATTTCGTCATTTTTCATTTGAGATGCGATTCGATATACTTTTGACGACTTTTTAAATTTCGTTTTTTTTTCATCACGTTCATCCTACACATGTGTAAGTACAACCTACACCTGTGTAGGAAAGACCTGGAACTGGTGAGTTGTATAACCTGCCAATGGGTAAGTACAACCTACACATGGGTAAGTTACTTATAAAGTTCAAAAATGATGATGACGCATTGTAAAACCCTAAATACTAAACCCTAAAACTTAATTTCAAATCCGAGGGGGATGGTACTTTCTAAAAATACAGAAAAATCTAAACCCTAAAAACCTAATATGGATGAGGGTTCCCACTCTAGGGTTTAGGGTTTGAAGGTCGAGGGTTAGCCGAGCGGGTACATGACACGCTTTAGGGTTTAGGGTTTGAAGTTGTAGGGTTAGCCTTTAGGCTAATCCTACAACTTCAAACCCTAAACCCTAAAGCTTAATTGCTAATATGAGGGGAGAGCTACATTCTAAAAACCCTGGAAAATCTAAACCCTAAATGCTAAACCCTAAAAACTAAAAAGGATGAGGGTTCCCACTACAGGGTTTAGGGTTTGAAGCCCGAAGGTTAGCCGGCTAACCCTCGACCTTCAAACCCTAAACCCTAGAGCGAGATGTATTCGGGGTAAGTACAACTTGCCCATGGGTAAGTACAACTTAAACATGTGTAAGATGAATGTGATAAAAAAAATACTAAATTTAAAAAGTCGTCAAAATTATATCGAATCGCATGTCTAATGAAAGAGGACCAAATTCTAAGACTACCCACACTTTTCTTTTCGTCTAACGATTTACGGTTTGTGAGATAAAAGTTTTTTAGTGAATTAGATAGAATTCTATTAAAGTAAGAGAGAGAAAAAAAAGGGGCTGACGAAAATACCCCTCTAGTGTTGAGAGGGGTTTTTTATTTTTAATCTTGTCCATCCATTTTCTTTGATTCAAGGGTGTAGAGGAGTTCTTGGGTTCTTTTTTTTAGGAGTTTTCAAATAACCCCTCCTCTATATATATATACGAAAGTAAGTACCCGCGCGTTGCGGCGGTGAGATGGTGGGGGTGATAGCTAGGTCAGAGAGTGTGATAGTCAAATGCCTACGGCCTCCGCCCTCCGCCCTCGGATTTAAAAATTCTACGAAAGTATATCGAATGACATATCTAATGAAAGAGCATGAAATTTTAAGAACACCAATACAATTTTTATAATTTATCGACGTATGATTTTTGAGATAAAAGATTTTGAATGAATTGGAGGAATAAATGATTTATGGAGGAGAGAGAAAAAAGATGATTGGTTGAGATTTGAGGAGAGAGAAAGCGTATTATGGTTATTTTAGATAAATGATTTATAGATGAGAGAGTATTTTTGAGATATACTTAAAATCAATATTGAAAATTTCAATTCAATGTTGAAAATTTGAAAGGAATCTGCTTTATAATATAATATAATATAGATATATATAAAATAAAACAAAGGTTTATATATATTAACAGAGAGATGATGACGATGATGACTGCTAATTGCACCACCACAATCACGATGCACACACATACCCACCTACTATCTCTGTCACGTCCGCAGCCGCCATAACAACACCGATTGCACCACAACAAACATAATCCGTCCAAGATGATTTCTTAAATCTGTTGTAGATCGATCAACGAATGGCGTTGGTAGTGTGTTCGATGATGGCGCTTGTGATGCAATGCAAGTGGCACCGGAGTTGTACCCATCCTACTACCCACCTTCTCAACAAAAAAATCAAACACAAAAACATGAATCACACAAAATTTTTTTTACCTTTTTATAATAAATCAATGGAAAATAAGAAAAGATCCTTCTTTGCTGTTTTATCTTTTCTTTTGATTCTTTTAATTTCTTTCAACGGTGCTTTTATCTTCTCCATAACCATACCGGAAAATATCGCCTGAGATTTAAGAAACTTGGTTTCTGTGTATCATCATCTTTGTCAAACTTGATGTACTCACTTGAAGAAGAAGAACAAAACCCATATGTACTTTCAAATACCCATTTCAAATCACATGAAAACTCGGTCACCGGCGCCGGAGATTCTTTTGTACAACGACAAAATGGGCATGTTTTTGTGGTGAAAAAAGAAACCCCAAATGTAATTTCAAATACCCATTTGCCCCTTTTGTGTAAATCTCATAGTTTATTGATTTCCGGTAATGTAAATCATATTTATTGATTTCGTTTTTTGTTTACATTATTCATTTCCGGATGTGATGATTAAAGTGAAAATGATAATGATGGTGGTTGGATTTATTGACCAGGAAAAGAAAGGGCAACAAAAAAAAGTAAGGAAGGTAAGAAAGAAAGAATAATTAAGAAGATAAAAAATTAGTATTATGTGAAGTAACCGGTTACAAATATCCACAATCTAGTTTTATATTTACAATAAACGTAATTTCAAGTTTCCAAATTCGTACACAGTAAGTTTTTGGGATTAGTTAACTGCATTCTGACGCACTTATCTATATAATTTAGTATCGAGATAGATTTAACTACGTACTTTTTAAATAATTTATCAATCAATAAAATTTAAGATATATTTTTATTATACTGTATCAATTATTTTATTATGAATACCATGTCGTTTTGAAAAAAAAAAAGTAACAAAAAAATAAAATAAAAAAGCATTAAAGTTTTAGTGACCGAAGACAAAATAGAAAAGTTAAATTATTTGAAGAGGCTTATATGAGTACTTGGAAATAAAAAATTAAAACGACAACCAATTCCATTTCAATATTTTGGTTGCATCTTTCTATATATGAATGTAAGCCTAAAATAGATTGAGACTGGAATCATTGCTGGATTCGTTTTGAAAGTTATTCTTGAATTGAATTTTTTTTTTGAACTTAGAGTAAATGTTATATCAATCATTAGTAAATTTTTCAATCTTTTTGCAGGAAATAACAATGATACAACACGAGTGGTCATAATCATAGTGACTATTGTGGTAGTCACGGCTGTCATAATAATTGCTTTACTCTGTATTTTTATGAGATTGAGGAGGAGGAAGAAGCCAACTCCCCAGCCTCTACCAAATGAAAGTATTCAAAGTAAGTTCCAAGTTTGCAAATCCAGATTTATAATAGACAAGCCACTAGTTTGCATTACATTTATCTCCTCTTTTTATCAACTAGGTGAAAGCATTGATATTGGCACTGCTGAATCTTTACAATTCCCTTTTGGTACAATTAAAGAAGCAACACACGATTTTTCTGAAGAGAATAAGCTTGGACGAGGTGGATTTGGAGCCGTTTACAAGGTATGAGAAAATTGAAATTAATGGCTAGTTAAATTTTGGAATTAAGAAAATTGAAATTAATGGCTAGTTAAATTTTGGAATTGGAAATCTTGATAGGTCTTTAACACTGATAGATGCTTTTAATTTATATCAATATACAGGGTACTCTAAGAGATGGACAGGATATAGCAGTAAAGAGACTAGCAAGGGATTCTGGTCAAGGAGATGTGGAATTCAAGAATGAGGTTTTGCTAGTTGCGAAGCTTCAGCATCGTAATTTGGTTAGGCTACTTGGCTTCAGCATAGAAGGAAGCGAACGACTTCTCATCTACGAGTTCTTGCCAAATGCCAGTCTTGATCAATTTATATTTGGTAAGTTTTTTAAAGTTCTTGCTATATTAATTAGTCAACCATGTTTGACCAACAGGTTGATAATGATACTTTGTCTTGATTTTTGTTACTAACATTCGGATCATGATGGTGATATAGATCCAACTAAACGTAAACTTCTTGATTGGGATAGACGATACAACATCATTAAAGGGATTGCTAAAGGGCTATTATACCTTCACGAAGATTCTCGTTTAAAGATATTTCATCGTGATATGAAAGCTAGTAATGTTTTGCTAGATTCCGAAATGAACCCTAAAATTGCAGACTTTGGCATGGCAAGATTGTTTAAGCCAGAGGAAACTCAAGGTGATACGAGTCGGATTGTTGGAACCTAGTAAGTACATTTTATTTAGACTATAACTTCAATACACAGACATTAATATATAGAAGTTTAGTTATACATTGTAAGCGAATAAAAACAACTTCTCGATCGGGATGCAATTGTTGTAGCTAAAATCTGCGCTGGTTAAATATCCTTATCGAAATACCGGTTTACTCGTTACCTTTTGAAATATCCATGTGACTTTTCCCTACATTTATATGCGCAATACAGCTAAAAAAAAAAACAAGAGAATTTTACATTGATCGAAATAATTGGGTACTACAATTAGCAATGTGTATATCGTAAGCAAAAAGCTGTTTTTTGTTAGTTGTTCTTGCAATCCGTGGTTACTAATTAATAACATATTGAATGATCACCAGAAGTTTCTTGCATGCAAGTTTATTTCAAAATAGTTAAGATGCGTATGGAGTGTAAGTGCTAACTCTTTGCCCATGTTGTGCCCTCTTATAGCGGGTATATGGCACCAGAATATGCTATGCACGGCCAATTCTCAGTAAAATCAGATGTGTTTAGCTTTGGAGTGTTAGTACTAGAGTTGGTATCCGGTCAAAAAAACCAATGTTTTCAGAGTGGAGAATGCACTGAAGACCTTCTTAGCTTTGTAAGTACCAAACTTTTACTCCTACTACAAAACTCTGTTTTTATTGTATTTATAACAAATATGTTAAATCTGTTTAAGGCATGGAAAAGCTGGAAGAATGGGACGACTTCAGATATGATCGATCCCATATTGAAAACTGGAACGGGTTCATTGCGTGACATCATTAGAAGTATTCACATTGGGTTGTTATGCGTTCAAGAAAATGTTAGTAACAGACCAACCATGGCTTCGGTTATTCTAATGCTTAATAGCTTCTCTATCACACTTCCGATGCCAGCCGCACCTGCGTTTTTCATGCATAGTAACATTGATCCTGAAATGCCACCCCTCCGGGAATATAGTTCTTCAACGGAGAGCAGTGGTTTAGAAAAATCTAATATATCAAAATCAAGATCAAGGTCATCACAATTATCCGTAAATGATGTTTCAATATCCGATTTTGTTCCTAGATAAGTATTGTGCATATGACATATGTTTTGGTATACTCCAATCTTTGAGCTAGTATTCGTTAAGAACTTGGATTTAATTCTACAACTCAATGTTGCTTGGTAATTTGAAATTAAGATACACATTTGCTCGTACACATTGTATCTATGTTTCAATTTCCTATAGTATCATGCAATCCTGCTAACATAATTATGGTTAATTTTTTTAAAAATATCACACTTATGGTTTGTATAGACGTACTCCAGTTCAAAGAAACTATGATCACATGACAAGTCTTCAACAAAAATTCATCTGAGTCCATTATCTTAGGTGCAAACTCAATCCTACAATAGAAATTAATTGTAAGAAACTAATAGTTTTGAGTCGGAATTAATTGAGCTTATATGTAATAGATAGTTTTACAGTATGCATCAAAATTGATGATGGTGACTTGTGGTTACATATTGGTCATAATATCACTACCCATGGTTTTATGCATAACTTGTGGTGTATCATGCATTATTGACCAAATTAAGAAGTTAAACCAGTTGTACCCTACCGGCATTTTAGATGTCCAAGCATAGCAAACGTAACAAAAGTGTTTGATTAGACGATATTTAGGCAAGATTAAACCCACAAATTGTGCGAATAACTGAGAACATAACAAAACATATAATAACTGATAGTTACATTATTATTCATAAATTTTAATAATATAAATAACTGTCAGACTACGAATGATACAAAAAATAAATTTATAGTTAATTTATTAATATATTATATATATCAAATATATAAAAACATGATTAATGAAACATATTTATCTATAAATCATAAAAATACGCTATAATATATATATATATATATATTTTTAGAACAGCAAAGGCCGGGCCACGGGTATCCAGACTGGTTACCGTGAACCTAAGACCCGTTTCCCTCCCCCCTGCCCGCCCCACCCGGTAAATGCTCCACGAAGGCCTAGGAAACCTAAAGCCCGTAAATCTCACGCCCGAGAGTATCGAACCTGAGACCTCACGGACAGATGTCAGGGTGTCCAAAAACTAATATAATAAATCCTTCAAAATATTAATCATAATATAATAAACAATCTTTTTTTATAACGACAGAAAATTTTATTATTGAACGGACCAGCTAGCAAGATGCTAGAAGGTCAATTTACAAAAAATACAATCTATAATACACTAGTTACACATCTAGATTCATCTCAGGGCTTTAACTGCTTAGACTGTAGAAAGGTTGAAAAGACTCATGCCTAATAGCTGGCAGAAAAAACCTCAACAACGAATCCCGAGCCACCAGATTTCACTTTGTGATGTTTTTGGTACGGTCTCAAACAAGTCTCGATGAAAAAAGCTACCTTGTAAAAAAAGAAAATGTAATGTAAATGAGAACCAAGTATTCCAAATACAATAAAGAAAGCATCAACCATGAGAAAATGGAGTCGTGATCCATGTATGCCAAGTTGATCTGCCCTTTCTGTCGTGACTATGAACCCATAGGAAAGAGGTAGAAACAATGGCATTGAAGATGTCACTACTACATTCATGCTAATATATTCCGGTTAAAAACTATATTGGAACCCGCCTAATAGCCGTGTCTTATGCGGGGGAGTCCTATTTGAGTCATAATAGAACCCGCTTCAATAGGCGATTCCTATTAATAAACAACCGGCTCCTTTTATACATATTAGAACCCACTTTTTCAAATAGAACCCACTTTTTTTCTTGGCGCCAAGTTTGCGATGGAACCCGTCTCTTTTGTTTTAAATCCCGCTTTCCACGACAGCCGAGTTCTAATTTAGTTTTGCTAGCTTTTCCATATATAGATAGTAATCTACTTGAATATTTCTATAATTCCAACCCTTCTACTTTTAACTTTTTGGGTTTTTAGACCTGCATATGCTAATTAACATATTCCAAAATGAAACTAGTAATTCACATAAAACTTGTAGATTATAAACACCAATTGTACCATTGGTAATTTGAATATCGAGGAACTTGTACAAAACATATTCAAGGGGGGAGAAAAGAAACTATGCTATAATGTTTATTCAGCTTTGCTTCAATACTAACATGTACGAAGCAACCAAACACAGACCTCTTTATGGTTATACTCAAGATATCCAAAAAATGACTCGCTGCATCATTGCAGCACATTGTCTCCCCATGGTTGAAACATGGTCTTCTATTTGGCCTCGATTTTGTAATGAGTTAAAGGTAATAAAAAACACGATCCATTTCCCTTGTAAAAGGCCGTCTACTTTATGATGTTGAATTGCGTCAATGTCAAAGTCGCTTCAGTTTCCCACTGACTCAACATGGCCCTTTAGTGTAAGTACTAATGAAGCCTGTATAAGCGATCCAAATGTTAAGTACTTTGAAATATTATAAGGAACCTCAACATATCAAACATGGCTATATAACATTTAATATTTAAGTACCTTGCAACTTCAACAAGTCTTTTGGCCTGTTCACAACTTCGCCCAATTCCTTCAATTCTTACAAATTATTTCCTGCCTGCATACACTGCTATCAAAGTTCAGACCTGAAACATACGATTACCATATACAAGTTTTAAAATATGCAAATATTAGCTGTCAAATAACCTTGAAGGGAGAAAAGTCAAACATACATATCAAAGTAATGAACATAAACCCAAACAACATATGGATGGTGATAGAAACTGCATAGACATGAAGATGTAAAAAATTAGTTAATAAGTAAATGTTGTCTTCACTTGTAAGGTTTTACTAAATGTCTAAATATGAGAAAGATTGAAACTGATTGTGTAGTTTTCCATTCTTTGGAAAATAGCTCTACTAAGCACAACACTAATAAAATAATTACCATAAAAAAAACATAAATAAGTTCTCTTATGAATAAAACATAGGGATAAGTGCCCCAAAATGTAACTATATATGACCGAATGCCTATTGTGGGAACCAACTTTATGTTTTGGATATTTTATGGACTAAACTTGGTTAAATTGGCTAAACCAATAAATTTTGACTGGCTCATCCATTAGCCGGTAAATACTGTATTTTTGTTTTTTTTTTAATTCCGACGTGGAATATGCGACATCATAATAAAACAAAAAATAAGTTATATATATATATAAACTACGGAACTAATGCAGATCGTTTCACACACTTTAACACACACACATGACGATTCACACACACACACATAAAACGAAATCCAAAATTCTGGTTTGATCGATGTTTTTTTAACTCTTTCACTGCCATATCAAGGTATGTCCTTCATTTATCTGCAAGTATTTCATGATATGTAGCAGATCTAGAAAGGGGGAAAACCCTAATTTTGAATATTTTTAAAATTTATTGCAATTCCATGTATATCAGTGTATTATTTTACTTCAATATTGTTTTTTTCGTTGTAGTTATTCACATTATCCTTGTTACTAGCTGATAATGATTTATTATTTTTTATTTATCTAGGGGAAAACCCTAAAAGTTGATTTATTTATTAAAAATGGTCCCAAGAAACAATTTTTTATTATTTATTTGCTTGAAAACCTAAAAATTGATTTTTTAATTAAGTTATGTTCTCATTTTATATTGTAGAAATGAAAGATCCTGGAGGATATAAACTAATCGTGCACCATGATGGTGTTTTCTTCGTAATGCCTATTCGTTATTAAGGTGGAGAAGTCAAAGAATTGGTTACTAGGGGTAAGTCTTTGGAGGAGTTGAAAACTTACCTTCATGCGAAAATAGGTACTGTCATAAAGGGTGTGTATTATTTGTTAGACCCTGATAACTTTGATAGTATCATGAAATTACGTAATGAGGAGGACTTGACAGTATTCTTTGATGTGGCTGACTCATATGGTCCAATGAATGTTTATTTGAGCCACTTGGATAATGAAGCCTTAGATGAAATGATTTGTAATGATAATTAAGCATTTGAAAGACTTGGATAATGAACAAGTAGATGAACCTATGGATTGTGAAGAACATGATGACCAAGTAGATGATAATATTGGGAATATGCATAGTGTAAAAGAAAATAGTGATAGGGATGGTTTTAGGACCCCTGAGGTTGGTCAAAGTAGCAGACAACCAGATACTAAAGCAGAAGATTCAGATGAGGATGATGATGACTTTCAACCAGATGATTCAGATGTTAAGTCTCTTGCATCTTTAGACCACTTGAGTGAAGGTGAGGATGAATTGAGGGAAGTCAGAAAAGGTAACCCCATAGTTAAAATTCCTACTAGTAAGCAGTTACCCAAACTTGGTGTTCATTAGAATGAACAGGGAGATGACAGGGATGTCATACATCAAGAACATGACCAGTTCATCAAGGAACTCATTTCTACAATGAAGGGAGGTGATGGGGGAGAGTTTGTTGATCCACTGCAACCAGAACCTAAGGAAGAGTCAAAGTTTCCTGTTTATGACAAGGCTACCCATTGGAGGTTGAAAAAACCTAAGGTACTAACTTGAAATTCATTGCAATTACTTTGTATGTAATATGACTTTGTATAACTTGAAATTCATTGGAATTGCTTTGTAATGTAGGTTGGTGAAAAATATGAGGGACCTGATCAGTTGAAGGAATGTCTCTCATACTATGCATTAGCAAATGGATACTCACTATGGTATGAGAGAACATGCTCCAAGAATATAATTGCAAGATGTGGTACCAGACCTGAAAAGATTTCTGAGCCAGAAAAGGGAAAACAAAGAAAAACCAAAAGATACCAACCAACTCAACAGAAATGTAAGTGGAGATTGTCTGCATCATGGATGAAATCTGAAAGGTCATTCCAGGTAAAGAAGTTAGAAGACACACACACTTGTGCTAGGAATTTTAAGTATGGGAGTTTGATAAATTACAAATGGATAGGGAGACATTTTGCTGATAGAATTAGACAACAACCAGAAATTAAGTTATCTGTGTTGCAGGATTTGGTTATGAAAAAATATAAGTGTTTTGTTACACATCAGCAGGTTAAAAGGGCTAGGGCATGGGCCTTGAATGAATATGAAAAGTCCCTAGAAGAGCATTATGCTCTACTTAGACCATATGCTGATGCATTATTGACAACCAATCCAGGGTCCACTGTTAGACTAGGAACTACAACTAATCCTGATGGCAAAGTATATTTTGAGAAGTTTTATGTATGCTTGTTTGGTCTCAAAGAAGGGTGGAAGAGGGGGTGTAGAAAGATAGTTGCCCTAGATGGATGCTTTCTGAAAACATCTTGTCATGGGGAGTTACTAACAGCTGTTGGCAGAGATGGAAATAATCAAATCTTCCCAATTGCTTGGGCAATTGTGACAGTTGAGAACAAGGAGAATTGGACTTGGTTTTTGGAACTACTGGCACATGATCTTGCTTCTCCAGAAGGTGCAGAACTTACAATTATGTCAGACCAGCGTAAGGTATTCAATACATGAACACCAAACAAGCATACATACCTTGTATGCTTGTTTCTTAATGCATATGCCTAGTATTTTAATACATGAACTGCTTTCTGTTTAATGTATATGCCTTGTATTTTAATACATGAACTGCTTTCTGTTTTTGTTTTGTTTGTAGGGACTCATTGAGGCAGTGAAGGATATCATGCCTAGAGCTGAGCACAGGCAGTGTGCAAGGCATATATATGAGAATTTCAGGAAGGTTTGTAGTGGTGAAGAGTTTAGAAACTTGTTCTGGAGGGCTTCCAAGGCTACATACCCTGCTCAATATGAAGCTGTGATGAATGAAATTAGGACTGCAAATCCAAATGCTTACAACTACTTGATGGCCATAAAGCCAAGATCTTGGTGTAGAGCATTCTTTGAAATACACAGGAGCTGTGAAGTAGTTGAGAATGGCTTCAGTGAATGCTGGAACTCAGTCCTCTTAAAGGTAAGAAACAAACCCATTATTACATTATTAGAGGCATAGAGGGTTATACTCATGATAAGGTTAGAGTCAATTAGGGATAAGAGTTCCATGTGGGAGCATGATGTATGCCCTGCAATTAGGAAAAAGATGGATATGATAAAAAATGAAAGGTCAGATTGGTTGGTTATCTATGCTGGAGCTTCAAAATTTGAGGTTAGAAATTACAGATATGCTTATTGTGTAGATATGGATACAAATAGTTGTGATTGTAGGATGTGGGACTTAAGTGGCATACCTTCTGTCCATGGTGTGCAAGCCATCTTTAAAATGAATCAAGAGCCTGAGGATTACATATCTGGTTGGTTTAGGAAGTCAATGTATGATGAGGCATATCGGCAGTTCTTGAACCCTGTGGGTGGCATGGATACATGGAAATCATTCCCAAATTTGAATGTAGCATTGCCTCCCAAGCCCAGAAACATGCCTGGAAGACCCAAAAAAAAGAGGCAACGGGCTACACATGAACTAAGGGTTTGTGGTTCTAGAGTGACAAAACATGGTGCAGAGATGCATTGTGGTAAGTGTTTGTAGAAAGGGCATAATACTAGGACCTGTAAGAATGAACGTGTCTTAATCCCCAAAGTGAAAAAACCTAAAGGAAGGCCACCAAAGAAGGCACAACAAGCTTCTGATGCAAGAACTAATGTAAGAACTGCAAGTCAGGGACCAAATGCTACAAGTACAAGTCAACAGCCAGCCAGGGTTGCAAGTCATGAACCAAATCCTAGAACTGCAAGTCAAGAACCAGTCAGGGCTGAAAGTGGAGGGTCTGCAAGTGGGAAATCAATTAAAAGGAGCCTATTTCAGCAAACCACAAGAAATGCAAGTCAAAATTCCATGCCTATTAGTCCTGGAAAGAGAACAGGTGTTACCAAATCAGGTTTCAGGTTTCCTTTACCAACTTTTGCAAATAAAAGTAATGCAGGTGTGGCCAGATTCCCAAATAGAAGGGGTGTTGCTAGTCAAGGACCAAGAGTGGCATTTGGTAGATCTATGAGTTGGCTGGGTGGAGGCATTGGTTCATCTGGGACACTTGTATCAAACCAACCAAGAAATGTGCAGGTTGAAGAAAACATTTACATGTGTGAACCAAGGAATAAGCAACTACTTCAAGGAACACAAGAGTCAGTTAACCAAGGAAGAACATTGCCAACTGCAGGAACAAGGAAGAGTCCAAGGAATAAGCAAGCAAGCACAAACCCAACTGCAGGACCAAGTAGTCATCAAGCAGTGAAGAAAAGAGTTCCTAGTCAAAGAATCCTTAGGCAGCAACTGGCCAAGCATGTGCCAGGACCAGGAAATTGCAAGGAAGATGCCATTACTTTGTAGATGCCATCTTTTGAACTAATCTTTTGGAATGTTATGTATTAACTAAATGCTAGGCAGTTTGTTATCTTTTGTAATGATCTAACATGTGTCTTTTGTATATCTTTTGTAACATTCTGCCATGTATCTTGTCTAGTGACAAACTGATGTAGTGAAATGAAGTTATGAAGTTATATTATGTAAATAGCATGTGTTATCTTTTGTATATCTTTTGTATATCTTTTGTAAGAATGCATGACAAACAAATGTGTATTATGCAAACAAATGTTGAAACACACATTACTGGCATAAACATTTAAAAGTTCTAATTTCTTCATAAAATACCAACCAAGTAGATAGACAAAAGGGAACCAAATAAAAACAATACAACCATTACATCAATTTCTAATTTCTTCATAAAATACCAACCAGGACTTCTTTTTAATTCATCATAACCAAAGCTATGACAATGCATAACATTGCCACAACCCCAAAAGAAAAGTAAAATACTTTATCCACAAATTTATCTTTTGACTTTGCATAAGTCAATTCTTCCAAAACTTTCACCAATTTCTCCTTTGATTCATCTTGTTCATCAATTCGATATTTATTTGTTTCTGAGTGCAATTCCATCAACAAATCCTTGTAGTGTTGATTTGGAAGCTCTTCGTCGATAAAATTGAAAGTGGTACAGGAACAGCTTTTAACCTAGTATGAAAACACATATATGGATAATCAAGAATTTTATATTTATAGAACCCTAATCAAATTAAAAAAAAACTTACATTAGGACACCGAACGAATCTCCTTCCTGGGTTTCTGCTAGTCCATGATCTGAGGATGTACATCTTTTCTCCACAGTTGCAGTAATGGTAGCGAGTTGCTCGATTTGTTGATGAAGCAGAAGAACCAGAGGCCATGGAAAGCGGGAAAGGAGAGAGGAGAGAGCGGGAAAAAAAATGGGGGGGAAAGAGGAGTAATGAAAAGGGTGGGAAAAATTAGGGTTATATAACCTGGGACCATGTACAATCGACGTGGAATTATTTTTTTTAGTTTTTTAAAAGAAACCGATACACATAAGCATACATCCGGTTACTTATTGGTTTAGCCAATTTAACCAAGTTTAGTCCATAAAATATCCAAAACATAAAGTTGGTTCCCACAATAGACATTCGGTCATACTTAGTTACATTTTGGGGCACTTATCCCTAAAACATATCACCTGTTATATAAGCCAAGTCAAGTGACCGTAAACCTCTTTTTGCAAACTTATAAATGACAACATGAACTCGGGAAACCACAATAAGTTATGCAATTCCACTCTTTCTACCTAGAAATAGCCCATTTACATCTTTCACATCACGAGATACAAAAAACCATATTATATACTTTTCGCCAAATTTGGATAAATGCTTTACCTAAGTTTATACTTTATACATCATGCTTGCAAAGGCTCTTGATCTAATGTATTCATTACGCTCAAACTTCCCACTATTGTTCGAAATTCCAATTTCACCTGCAAATCAACATTTTTTAGATACAGAAATTTTTAATGAAACAAAGTACTCAACTACAATAAAATACCAATGTTTAAACATAATCAACATATGAATATGGGCTTAATATCCATACCTCTACAGAGGAATACGACTTTGTACCAACTCAAAATGAACCACTATTACCCATCGAGCAATATGTAGGATCACCTGCGTGCATACATTAATACATACAACAACAAGAACTTTCAAAAACACGAAACCGACAAGCTTGAGTAATGATTTTCTTGCTTTTTTTGACTACTTTAGGTGGTTATAGGTGGTGTTGTCAAAAAATTTGAGAAGTTACAAGGATTTTTTGAAAGGGAATTAATATGTAAACACGAATGTCGAATAAACATAAGCTTTTCATCTGATCTTACTTAAAAGAACTTGGTGATATGTAAGTAATGATTGATACAGCTATACTAAACCATTTATCTATTTAACCTAAGGGAAAAATTTTATATAGCTTTTGATCTTCATATATATACAATTTGATAAATTTTAATTTCACAAATTTTAACAGTAATTTTTTGTAGTCATTTATATACGAAATAAACATAAGAGATACATACAAATGAAATAATTACCTTCATAAATGAAAAGTTTAATCGTGGTTGTGCTCGTAGTAAGATGTTGTCTGGATAAAACTAAGATAATATTTTTAGTTTGATGAAAACACGTCTGGAAAAACTGTTTGCTATTCAAATTTGAATGTGATTCCACCATTTAGTTTGATATTTTTAAACAACCGCCTCCTAATTTAATGCAAATAAATTCTCGGAAAAAAGAGCCCTTAATATGACTCGGTCATTTTAATAAGGGGGTTCTATTTTAAGGTTGCGAGACTTATTTGGGGGGCTTTATTTATGAAATTGTACGCGGCTTTAAAACGACACGGTATTTTAGTAAGCAATCTTAATACGACACGGTTTTTTTAGTAAGCGGATTGATTTAGGGGGTTCTATTTAAAAAGCGGGTTTTATTAAGGGAGTTCTATTTAGATTTAGTATTCCAAATACAATAAAGAAAGCATCAGCCATGAGAAAATGGAGTCGTGATCCATGTATGCCAAGTTGATCTGCCCTTTCTGTCGTGACTATGAACCCATAGGAAAGAGGTAGAAACAATGGCATTGAAGATGTCCAGCTCACTCTCGTGAATGTCGTAATGTAAAGCATTGTTTCTAGCTGTTATTGGAGTTTCTGTACACCTATTATTGTCCACTGCAATGCAATTCAGGAGATGGGCTATTGGTGTTGCACCTATACTACATTGTCTATGCTACGATGTGTATACTAAATTATGTATACTACATTATGTGTATATGATGATAATCTCTATGAGATAATATTTTATTATACGTGACAACTGATTATCTTGTATAAGATGATGTCTATACTACACTAATCTCTATGAGATAATAGTGTAGTATACGTCCTGTTAGCCTAAGTCCAGCCCAGATATTTATGTGACAGTATATATACGTGTTATAGGTCTAGGGTTTCAGCTTAATGGTTTTAGACTAGTCAGAAACTATTCACCAGAACGGGGTAGAGATCTATACCCCGTCCCACCATGATGTATACTCATTTGGTGTTTGTAATCTTGTCAATTAATGATAATATATGAGTTTTACATCTGTATATATCTCCAATTCTTATCATGTATGTTT
Organism: Erigeron canadensis; assembly: GCF_010389155.1. Lineage (NCBI taxonomy): Eukaryota > Viridiplantae > Streptophyta > Magnoliopsida > Asterales > Asteraceae > Erigeron > Erigeron canadensis. The sequence goes on from NC_057764.1 coordinate 17,649,633, forward strand.
GATTATGTTAAAAGCCTCAAGAACATATTCAAGTGGATTCTGCACATCTAGAGTCATACAGATCTCGATGTTTTAGGGTCAACGGGACCTAAAAGTGGTATCAGGGCAGGAAGGAGATCCATATCTCCTTGTTCGTGATCTGTTTTTGCAAAATTATGGATCTGCTTTTTGATCGGATCAGAGTTTTTGTGGTTTACATAATTGCTGAGATTCATGATCTATGATATTTTCATAGAGGAGGCTTACCCAGATTCAGGTTTATATCAGATTTCAGGTTTATATCAGATTTCAGTTTAAATCATACTTGAGATTAAACAGAATTAGGATTTTTAGAGGCTAGATGTTTCAATCATATTCTACAATCACACATAGGTTTAAAGGTTGAACAAACTTAACCTAAGTCATTGTAAGTTTAAATGAGCTTATTGATGAGATAGGTTTTATTTATGAACCTGTTTGAAAGAAAGATGAAGAATGAGAGATAGCTGAAACCGAAGACAGATGATGGGCGACTATTCAAAGTTTTTGTAGAGAAATTAGGGGGATAAAACTTATGTTTATGTTAGATTTCTGAGCAAAACTCTGAAATACTCGAGATTAGTTGGTGATCAAAGTGTTATTCAGCTTAGTTGAGATTAACAGTTGATAGTTTTTATACTTTTAAATTTCTCAAGTAATGACGATCATAGTCTTTTAAGTTATGATTTACACTATTCAACAAGATGATCTTCAATATATAGCGGTTGTGGAACCTTTTGTCGAAGTGTTGGAGCAATGAAGCTAGTTCCTTGTTGTTGAGTATTTGAAGATTGAACCTATTGATATTCCAAATATGTAAAGATGTAATAACACGATTTCTTCTCTGGATTCGATCTCAACAATGGCGGATCAAGTGTGTGTGTTCTTGGTGTGATTAGTGTGTGTGATTTCTAAAGAGAGAGAGAGATTGGAACGATCTGGATTAAGTTGTATGTAAAAATGGATTAAAGGCTTATGATTTCTAAGGAGTTTAGGGTATTTATAGTCTAAATCTACAATTAAGGTAATTGACACTCCTAGTCCCTCAACCTTAGAAATCATTTCACCATGTCTTAACAACAACAACGCCCACTAACTTAAATTACAATTTATCACTATTTTTGGATTTCTAACATTCTTCCCCTCATTGATATATTGTAATGAATGAAGTACGTGTTATTTTGTCTTGTAGGAATTAAGTTGATGAGCCCGATGGTGAAGATAATTGGTGTGATGAAACAAGTCTTCAAAGCTTTCTCATTGTCTCTGGAGAACTTGAATCAATCTTGGTCTTGGACTTCTTGTAGTTAAAACATGATGAAATTCTCAATGTTCTCTTTGAACAGAGAATAAAATGAATGAGTCTAGAATCTTTGAAAATTGTTGAACCATGAATCAGTGTTGTCTTTTGAAGTGCGGAAGGTATAAATTTGGCTTTGGTTCTTCAATCTTCGATTCTTGAATGAAAATTTGTTTCCTTAGAATGAAGTATCAAAAACTTAAACTCTCCCCCTTGATATATGCATTGAAGCTTCTTGATCAAGTATTATTATATGACTTTGAAGATCTTGAATGAAATGTGTTGATGAAGACTCTTTCGAAGTTTTACTTCTTTGTCTTGAATCTTCTAATCAATCTTTCAACTTTTGTAGCTTTGATCTTTGTCATTCTGACTTAAACACTTTGGAGAGTAAACTTTTGAACAAAACTTGAATTAATCATGCTCCCCCTCAATTCATGAGTGTAAGCATTTTGGAGCATCTTTGAACATCATATCCTTATCTTTGTAATTATCCTTTTTCCAAGTCAAGAACTCAATTCTGAAAATGAACAACTCAAATCTGAAAATCTGAGCTCAATTGACTGAATTTCTATTAATTGCAAATTTTCCCATCAATCCCATAAACTAAATATTCTCTCTTATCTTTTATCCGTAAGCTCCATACACTCACTACAATCTTCTTACTAACTCTATGTTTGCACAAATCAAGCTCAAAGGTTTTCTTTCTCAATCAATCATAATCTTTTTCTCCCCCTCATAATGACAAAGTTGGGAACCAATGTCATTATGCAAACATTGATTGATCGAATACGAAAAGAAATATCACAAGTTAATACTAGATTTGCATGGAGAAGTATCAAACAACAACACATCAACCCAATTCAATATTCCTAACCCAAAGAATCCTAAGGGTAATTAAAATGTATGGTTGAAGTTGTTGATACAAATGTTATAGTATGATATTGGTGGTTTTTGTGTTTGTGAGATGAGAAATGGAAAAACCGGATAAGGATGATCCGTTAACATGTTCAAAAATTAAAAGGATTAATGAAATGACCGAAAGAAATGTATGACATTTTTCGGATTTCCTATGTATCATTGAATTATGCACAAAACAATTTTCTAACATAGTTCGGTCTTGTAGCTTTTCAACTACGGGTTTGCTTCAAAGAATAGAGATCATGGTCAGTGTCACCTAAGGCGTTCAATAACCACAATCTATTATCCTTAAAGACTTTTTAGGAAACATCCGAGGTCACTGATAGACTTCTCGTTCACTCAATAATCACATAAATGTAATTATGAGACCTACGTTCAACGTTGGAAAATATGTTAGCATTGGTAGGATTTCCATTTGATCATTGTGGAATATCAATTAAGATATCACTACAAATGTTCCGGCTATATCACATAGATATGCAATAATATCACAAAGATATGACTCGAATGTGTCTTAAGAAAAATGAATAAGGATCAAAATAATGATCAAGCAAGATAGCTCTAGACACAACGTGATCAAATGAAGTTGGGGACCAGAGCAAAATGTCGCCCGTTTTCAATATCAACATCTTCCAAATGAAGAGTCAATAGAAATGTGAAAATTCTCCGTGAGAAATGAAACAAGTATTTGTTAAGAAACACTTGAGTGGTTAGGTAAAGATGTGCATCGCTTCATTGGGTCCATGAAGTCTTTATCAAGATATCAACAAATGACATTCGATAGAAATGTTTTGTACCCGGTGATTTGAGACTTTTAGGGAAGGGTATTATTTCTTTTAACCCTTTTCTCACAACATATCGCCATAACCTCTCACTTTTCGACTTTACTTCCTCCATCCTATTTGCACGAAACCATCATCACTCAAAATACCCTTACAATCTAATGAAAGATTCGAATACTCCGGGGTTAGAACTCGTCGGCGATGGTGAAGTTCATGGAGTGAATGAATCTCTTATGTGCAAAGTAAACACCGAATTTCAATTGATGAAAAATCATTTGAAAATCATCAAATGTGTATAAGAAAATGATTTGAAAACACATATGAAGTTTTGAACTTTTTGAAATCACAAACTCCCCCTTAATCTATGCAAAGGTAGATCTTAAAAGTTTTTTCATAGAAAGGTAGAGCAAAAATTGGTTTTTGTGAAGTCAAAATAGAGTAAAATCTTTGTTGTGATATATACATGGAAAAAAAATTTGAGAGTCTAAAAGTGAACAAGATTTTAAGAAAAACAAAGTTTTGCGTCAACAACAATGTTCATAGTAAGATTACTAGGGAGTACACAAAGGCGTTCAATCCTTTGCATCTTACATCAACAAGTTGGATGCAAATAAAACATTTAAGCACAAATTTAACTCAATCAATTGTTCAGGATGAGACAACTAGAGACTACACAAAGGCGTTCAATCCGTAGCTTCTCTTATTAACAATTGAGAGTAACAAAAATCTTTTGAAAAGAAAAATAATTCTTTTGAAAATAAATAAAACTTTTAAGAACGGGTTATACACAGAGTATGTATAAGCCATTTTGAAATAAATAAATCATTTAAGCACGGGTTACATATAGAGTATATGTAAACCATTAAGATATAAATAACACTATAAAACCCGGGTTACATACAGAGTATATGTAAGCCACTAAGATAAAAGGAAAAAAATAAAGAAAATCTTTTTGTTATTTTTCAAAATTTTATATTTTTGTATTTGATTTTTGTCTTTTCAAATTTTGTATTTTGTTTTTCAAAAATGTATCAAGAATAAAATAAGTTAAGGTTCAAGATTTAACATGCCAAGCTTAGAGATAAGAAAATTAAACCTTTTCTCATCCAATGGTTTAGTGAACAAATCTGCAAGTTGATAGTCAGTTCCCACAAAGTAGAGTTCGATGTCACCTTTCTCAATATGATCTTTGAGAAAATGATATCTCACATCAATATGCTTTGATTGAGAGTGGTTTACTGAGTTGACCTGCAATAGCAATGGCACTTTGAGAGTCACAATAGATGGGAATATGATCATATTTCAGACCATAATCAGTAAGCTGAGTCTTCATCCATAACACTTGAGCACAACAACTAGTCACAGCCACATATTCACCTTCAGCTGTTGATAGTGACACACAGTTTTGTTTCTTGGAAGACCAACTCACAATTTTATCACCCAAAAATTGTAAAGTACCAGAAGTGCTCTTGCGATCAAGCTTACAACCTGCATGATCTGCATCTGAATAGGCAGTTAAATTGAATCCAGTATCCCTAGGATACCAAAGACCTAAATTGGGTGTACCCTTCAGATAACGAAATATTCGTTTCACAGCTTGAAAATGTAAATCAGTTGGAGCAGCTTGATACCTAGCACACATACATGTTGCAAACATTATATCTGGGCGAGATGCCGTAAGATACAACAATGAACCAATCATACTTCTATATCTCTTTTGGTCAAATGGTTTTCCATTTTTATCAGAATTAATACTTGTACGAGCAGCCATTGGAGTTGAAATTGAAGAACTAGTAGTCATATCAAACTTTTTCAACATGTCATGAATATACTTACCTTGTGATATGAAAATACCATTTGGTAGTTGTTTGATTTGAAGACCCAAAAAGTAGTTCATTTCCCCAATCATGCTCATTTCAAAATGATTAACCATTAGAGATGAAAAGTTTTGACAAAATGTTTGACTGGTTGACCTAAAGATAATGTCATCAACATATATTTGGACAAGAAGAACATGCTTACCTTGTTTGCGAATGAATAGGGTAGGGTCAATTGTGCCTTTGGTAAAGCCACCTCTAATCAAGAAAGTAGATAACGAATCATACCATGCTCGGGGTACTTGCTTAAGACCGTAGAGAGCCTTGTCTCACCTGTAGACATGGTTTGGTCTTTTGGGATCAACAAAACCTTCTGGTTGTTCAACGTAAACTTCTTCTTTGAGATCACCATTCAAGAAAGCTGTCTTCACATCCATTTGAAACACAGTGAAGTTTCTGAATGCAGCATAAGCTAAGAAAATCCGAATGGCTTCCATTCTTGCAACTGGAGCAAAAGTTTCGTCGAAGTCAACACCAAGTTGCTAGCAATAACCCTTTGCAACTAATCGAGCCTTGTTCCTTACTACCACTCCATTCTCATCCTTCTTGTTCTTGAAAATCCACTTTGCGCCAATAGGTTCATTTTTCCTTGGATTTGGAACTAATCTCCATACTTTCAGTCTTTCAAACTGAGCGAGTTCGTCTTGCATAGCTTTAACCCATTCTGGATCTCGAAGAGCTTCAGAAACAGTTTTGGGTTCAATGTTGCTAAGAGAAAGTGCAACAAGACACTCATTCACTGAAGTACGAGTAGTTACTCTGGCTTGTGGATCTCCAATAATCTGATCTGTAGGATGATCTTTTCGCATACGTGACCATTTGCGATCATGAGGAAGAGGATCTTGTTGATTGACGTCAACATCATCATCATTAAAACCAGAGTTTTGCTGAGAGATGGAATCATAGCTTAGTAGAACAGCTTCCTCGAAGGATGGATGATCGAAATCAAGAGACACATATACATTTAGAGTGTTCATCGGATTGGTAGTCTGGGTATATTGGGTAGGTTGTTCTTGAACATTCACTTGAGAAGAATTATTAGGAGAGGATTGAGAAGAAGAATCATTAGAAGAGGATGAAGAACTACTACTTGAAGAAGTAGCATTTTGCTCAGAAGAACTTGATGATGATTCATGATGGTTGTCAGGAACTTGATCATGGTTCAAAACTGGTTCAACGATGACTTGAGGTTCTTCATCATGAATCGGTTTAGAGTTGTAGAATTCTTCAAAAGAATATCTAACTCATCACTTGTTGGAGCTGGAAACTTCTTGAATTTAGATGCCAAAGTAGAAGTTCTTGATGAAGTACTTGAAGCATTTGGATCATTACTTGTTGGTAGCAAACTTTTTTGCTCAAAGATCATGCCCGACATCTCATCAAACCAAACATTCATTGTTTCTTGAATCGTATTTGTTCGGCGATTGTAGATTCGGTAAGCAATCGATGTCTTGGAATAACCAACAAAGCAACCTTCATCACCTTTCTTCAAAGTATAACAAACACACCCAAAGATATGAAAATAGTTGATGTTGGGTTTCCGTTTGTTAACAACCTCATAAGGAGTCTTCTCAAAACGCTGATTAATAATGGACCGATTCTGAGTGTGACAAGCAGTGTCAACAGCTTCAGCCCACATGTTGGAAGGCAACTTAGAATAAGCAAGCATGGTTCTTGCAGCTTCGACAAGCGTTCGATTTCTTCTTTCAACGACACCATTTTGTTGTGGGGTACGAACCGCAGATAATTGGTAAGTAATGCCTTTGGATTTACAAAATACATCAAACACGGCGTTTTTGAACTCAGTTCCGTTATCCGAACGGATGTAACGAACTGGAAGTTGAAGATTTACTTGAGTAGAAGTAATGAAATCGATCAAAGTTTGAGTTGTTTCATCTTTGGAGGCAAGAAACTTGACCCAAGTATATCTTGAATAATCATCAACAATAACCAAGATGTATCTCTTCCCATTTCGACTTTGTACTTTCATCAACCCACAAAGATCCATGTGAATCAAATGAAGAGGTGCTAATGAATTTGGAGATTTCTTAGGTTTATGAGAAGCTCGTTTAATCTTCCCAACAGCACAAGAAGGACACACATGCTCACTTTCATACTTATAGTCTGGCAAGCCTTCAACAAGATGCTTGTTGACCAAAGTATTGATGGTAGGAAAGTTTAGATGAGAAAGCCTTCTATGCCACAACCAAGAATTCTTTGATGTAGCTTTCGAAATGAGACAAATATTATGGGTTGGTTGGTTATCATCGAGATTAACGGTAAAAAGGTTATCATCGCGGTCGCCACACAAAATGTCAACTCCATCTAGAGTTTGAACTTTGCAAAGAGATTGTCGAAAAAGAACTTGAAGATTGTTGTCACAGAATTATCCAACACTGAACAAGTTATGACTTAATCCTTCAACATAGTGAACTTTCTTAATGACAATTCCATTGCGTTCAATATCACCAAAGCCTAAGATAGGAGCGAAATTGTTGTTACCAAATCGAACAGTTCCCATGAATCGTTCGATAAAGTTCTTGAGCAATGCTTTATTGCCAGTCATGTGTTTTGAACACCCGGAATCGAGTATCCAAACACAGATGGTTATTTCCTGCAATCAAATAGAATTAACCGACTTTAGGTACCCACTTGAAGACGGGTCCTTTGTGGTTAGTTAAAAAAGGCAGGGTATATAACTTAGGATACGCATACAAACATGCTTTAGAATCAACATAGGTGTTAACAAGCACATTATCAACAAGCACATTTGGATTAAACAAACGAACATTAACACACGAATCAAAAGTAACATGTCTACCAGAATTCAAACCATACACACGAGAATTAACATTGTTTACAACATCACAAGGCTTAGCCTTGGCACCATTAACATTGTTTTTAAAGAGGATTTAAAAGATAAATTGTTTGACACATCAGAATCAAGCTTCTTCTTACTACCCGCTTTTCTCCTTTGCCTTTTCTTCCTTTTCTCAACTTTAGTGATCTTAGGTACTAAAGACTTAGCTATCCATTTAGACTCACTAATCAAGCTCTTTCCACCTGTTGGATTGACACTAAGAAGATTAGAACGAGAGTTTTGAAGCACTTTTATCTTTTAAGAATCTTTTGGAGGTGCGGAAACTTCTTGTTTCTTAGGTTTATCATGAGAAAACCAGCCATATCTATCTCTATACCTAGTTGCACCATTTGAAGCATCCCTAGTTAGCAGAACTGAGCTAGATTTAGATACTTTAGGTAATGAACTAGATTGAGAGTTAGATGAAGAAACATTTGAATTGATTTCCAGAAGCTTCACTTTGTTGTATTTGATTTTGGGAATGGTCTCAACTTGTTTGGTTTTGACATGCTTTTCCGAGGTAGGACACTTTGTTTTTAACTTATTGATTCTTGGTTTTTTGACAGTCTTTGGTTCAGTCTTGACAAGTTTTGGAATAACTCGTTTCTCTGAATAATATGAAGTTGGATCTTTGGAAAACAATTTTGGAGATTCCTCTTTTGATTCAACTTTGATTTTGGTAGATTCAATCTTTTTCTCAGTTTCAGAATCAAAAGCATATTCTCCCTCCATGAATTTATCAAAATCACCTTTTGTGAAAGGTTTAACCGGAGAGATTTTTGAAAAATCAGGAATCTTGGTATCCAACTTCACACTATGGGTAGTCTCAGGAATTAGATCAACTTGAACTGACACATCTTTGGCTTCACAAGAAATTAGAGTAGAATTATCAACACCTATACTAGCACTAAGCTTAGGGTGAACAACTAACTCTTCAAGAGAATTACAAGTTAAAAACCTATAGTAGTACCATATCAAAACTAAACTATGTGCAAGTTCGTTATTAGATAAATCAGATTGCACATAATCATCATCTATAGTAGCAGCAGTTTGACATGAACACTCAAGAAAATCAGTCAAGGTCTGGGTGGAGGAATCAGTAGATGAAACACAATTAGTCTGAGTGGAATGGTTTACTACAACACTTAGATTAGTTTGAGTAGAAACATTCACACAAACTTTCTTGGTGTCTACATCAATTAATTCATTCTCTGAACTTTGATTTTGAAACTTGAGATGATCAATGACTTGTTGTTGAGAATTCACCTTTTGTTGTAAACCTTCTATTTGTTTTTCCAAAATTGTGGATGGAATATACATTTTAGTAGGTTTAGGTGAAATACCAATTGACTATTGATTTTGAAAATTTGATGCTATTTCTTCTAATTTGAAAATTGAAGATTCTTTAAAATTACATGAAGCATTTATAGCATCATAGTTAACCAAAAATTCAGTTTGAGATATTTTCTCAACATCATCAGTCTCAAATTCGTCATCCAGTGGACGAATAAATTGTTGTACCAAACCAAGGCAAAGAAATTTTTCATCATACAGAGGTTCAATTTGTTCTTTTGCCTTTTGTAATGGAGTGATATTCTCAAATCCTAACCCATGAAGAAGTTCCAATTTGTCAATTTTCGACTTGTTGAAATAGGCAGTAAAATCTAAAAGAGGGTTTTGTTCAACTTTATATAACTTCTCTTGATAGAAAAGTATATTCTTTTTGAATTCCTCAATTTGGTTTTTAAGATTTTCAATCTCAACACCTTTCAAAAAACAAGTATGATTTAAATCAGAAATCTTTCTTTCTAGTTCAACATTGTTTGGTTTGGATTCTTGAAGCTTTTTATTAAGAATATCAACATCCATTTGTCTAGCATTTGCTCGAAGCCACTCATTGGTCTTTTGAATTTCAAGATCTTGATTGGCTTTTTCAAGATCATGAATGGTCTTTTCAAGATTGTGACATTTATGTAATAACTTATAATCAGGAGAAGCATTCAACTCACATTCTTTAACCAACATTTGATCTTTGTATGTTTGAAAATCTTGTTTAATAGTATCATAATCAAAAAGTAATTTTGAATGTTCTTCAAAGAGTTATGAAAATTCACTTTTAGAAAATGAAATACTATTTTTCTACTTCTTATTTTTGTTGGCTAAAGATGTGATATGAGTTCTCAAGTTTGATAAAGCTAAATCAAACGACTCTTTATCTTTAACTATTGAAAAAACAGAGTGTAGATTTACCACATCATCCGAGTACTCATCATCAGTGCTTTCAGCCTCAAAAGCTTTGTCCTTGGCCAACCTCGCCATGAAGCACACATTTGCAGAGAGATCTTCATCTTCATCATCCGAGAGCAACAACCATTTGTCATCTTCAGCAAGCAATGCATAACCGGCTTCCACTTGCTTTGCCAACAACATCTTCTGCTTGTAGTACTCATAGTTCTGCTTACGAGGTTGCTTGCAATCAATTGCAAAATGACCAGGATTACCACAATTGTAGCACTTTTTATCAGAAGCTTTACCCTTCTCAGCAACTTGTTTGTCATAACCTTCAACTTTCTTTTCAACATGCTTGGATCCACTTGATTCACCTTGATCATAACTCTTTGAATGATAGTGTTCCTTCTTGGGAAATGCACTTGTGGAAGAAGTGCGGAGATTGTTGTTTGTTGGCCTCGCTTTGTAGAACTTTTTCTTGAAGTGCTTGGTAACCGTGGCAAGAGCTTGATATAATTCGTCAGAAACACCATCTCTTGGAGCCAACATATCATCTCCCTCCTCATCAGACGAAGAAACAACTACCATTTGCCTTTTAAGAGCTTTAGAAACCTTCTTTTCAACAATTAATGCCAAAGGATCAGAAGATACAACTTCTGGCATTTTGTTTGATGAAGCTTTGTTTAGGAATTGATGTTCATTGAGTTTGAAAGATTCATGAAGATTATGGATGGAGAACTTGGCCAGATTTTGATATTGCTTAATCTGAGTTCCATAATCTTCCCACTCAGGACCAAGAGCTTTGATAAATTTGATGTTTAACTCAATCTCTGATTTCTTGACATTGTTCTTCCTAAGTTCATTTATGACATTGCAGAATCTACAGTAGACAGCCTCTAGAGATTCATTTGGCAATTTGCTGAAGTTGTCAAACTCAGTCAACACATTTGTCAATCTAATTGTTGAAGTTAGGTCAGATCCTTCCATTTGTCTTGCCACCTCATCCCATATCTCCTTGGCTGTATCATAAGAATCAACAGAACCATAGATTTCATCTGGTAGTACTTTGTATAAGCATGATCTAGCTCTGTTATCTGCAGTTGTTCGATCTTTTTGTTCAGCATTCAAAAGATCAAGAGTGAGTATTGCACTAGTAGTGGGATGACGATGAACTGCAAGTCCATTAAGAATGGAATCTTTAAGAAGGTGACCATTTGGTTGACATTCCAAATAATCCATGAATCTTTTCTTCCATAGTCCATAAGAACCATGGTAGAGAACTAGACGTCTTGTGTCAGAACCTAATGCCAAAGCTTCACGCGAAGCCATTTGAAAGAGATTTGATTTGGAACTTGAATTAGAATGAAAGTTGAAAATATCAGAAGTTGAAACGATCTTGGAGAAGATCGTCCTAGGATAAGATCGTTTGGAAGAAGATCGTCCTAGTAGAATGAAGTAAGACGAATTGAAACAGATCGTCTTAGGTTTTTTTTTTTTTAAAATGAGACGATTCAAGGAAGATCGTCTTGAAGAACCTTGGATGAAATTTGATTAAGTATGGAATGAAAAGTGAAATTGAATGATGATTTTGTCTTTTGGAATTGGAAACTGAAACTGAAAGAAAGTGATTGAAAGTTGAAATTTGAAACCGAAAGAATTGGAAATGAAACGATCTTGTGTAAGATCGTCTTGGAATTTTGAAAAAGAAAATGAGACGGTCTTGTATAAGATCGTCTTGTAAGACTGAGAAATTGTCTAAGAATTTTAAGAAAATTTGGACAGAGTTTAGTTATGAATTGATAGGAATGAATTTGAGCAAAACCAATCAAGAATGATCAGTTACCTAGGAAGTGTGTGATTCCCAATCACAAAAACTTCAAAGTATCAACCAAACCACACCAACTTACAACAGACACTGAGACGATCTTGATCAAGATCGTCCTAGAGTCAAGTAACTGAGACGATCTTGGCAAAATCGTCTTAGTATTCTGCCAAAACTTTCAAAGTATAAAACTTTGAATTGACCAAAACCGATCCTTTCGGATTAGTTAGCCACAATCAATACTTTACGCCACAACCACTTGCTAGAACGATCTTGTGAAGATCGTCCTACAAGCCACAACACAGAAAGTATGAATGAATGAAAATTCAAGCACTGAGACGATCTGCAGAGGATCATCCTAGTGAGAATCGTTCTGATATCGTCTTCTTCATCAAACTAGTATGAACAAACTCCATTGATGACTTTTAAAGCTTCAATATCTTTCGATTTACTTGGAGTTAGAACCTGAAACAACTTGCAAAACGTTTTTTAATTACGTCCACAACAAATCCTTGAACAAAATTCAGCTAAAAACACAACAGAATCAAATCCCGAAATTTGAGCGCCAAAAACTCAAAATTAAATTTTGAGTTCTAAATCGAATTGGAACTTGAAACTTGACAGGATTACGTTTAAAACTATCAGGAATCTAATGGTGAACAAAAAACGATGATTTTATGTGATTTTTTCGGTGAAAAATGATGAAACAGTGACGGTATGAAAAACGGTTTTTGATATGAAATTGGATGAAAATTGAGATCAAAATCAGTTATGGATCGATATCAAAGTGATTTTATGCTCTGATACCACATGTAATAACACGATTTCTTCTCTGGATTCGATCTCAACAATGGCGGATCAAGTGTGTGTGTTCTTGGTGTGTTTAGTGTGTGTAATTTCTAGAGAGAGAGAGAGAGATTGGAACGATAAGGATTAAGTTGTATGTAAAAATGGATTAAAGGCTTATGATTTTTAAGGAGTTTAGGGTATTTATAGTCTAAATCTACAATTAAGCTAATTGACACTCCTAGTCCCTCAACCTTAGAAATCATTTCACCATGTCTTAACAACAACAACGTCCACTAACTTAAATTACAATTTATCACTATTTTTGGATTTCTAACATAAGATGATAATCAGGCAATTTTTCTGGATTGGTTCTGAGATTAAGATCTATATATAGTTTGGCGGTTTATATAACAGAAGGGGAGATTGATAAGAAAGACATCGGGTGATTGGTAGAGTTGTGAAGATACAAGACATAGTTGGTAACTTCTTTTTGAGAGGGGGTTTATGATATTAAATTTTGTGATTCAGGTCGTAGAGTTTCTTATCTTTATGAGAGCTGATTAATTTGATGTTGATTGTTGGAAACTCAACTTCTCTATTATATGTTGGTTAAGCAAGACGTGATTAATTTCTCCAGCAATGATCCAAGGGTGGAAGATTGCAATGCTTAATTCGGAGGTGGAGACTGTTGAGGGGGAGAACTACGGTGAGATGTATTGGGTTAGTTGGTTGTCATAAAGATACAGGGGTTTTGCAGTTTGAAGATCAGAGTGTAGTGCCAGAAGATCGAGTTTCAACACAGAAGACCCGATATCATTAGTTAAGGGGGAGTCTGGTGATGCAGTTTTTCTATAACTAATGTATATCGGAGTTCAACAGAATTGATTGCACTCGAAAAGGGGGAGTCTGTTAGTGCAGTTTCTCTGCACCTATTATTGTCCGCTGCAATGCAATTCAGGAGATGGGCTATTGGAGTTGCACATATACTACATTGTCTATGCTATGGTGTGTATACTACATTATGCGTATATGATAATAATCTCTATGAGATAATATTTTATTATACGTGACAACTGATTATTTTGTATAAGATGATGTCTATACTACACTAATCTCTATGAGATAATAGTGTAGTATACGTCCTGTTAGCCCATGTCCAGCCCAGATAAGTATGTGACGGTATATATACGTGTTATAGTTCTAGGGTTTCAGCTTAATAGTTTTAGACTAGTCAGAAGCTATTCACCGGAACGGGGTAGAGATCTATACCCCGTCCCACCATGATGTATACTCATTTGGTACTTGTAATCTTGCCGATTAATGATAATATATGAGTTTTACATCTGTATTTATCTCCAATTCTTATCATGTATGTGTGATTATTTTAAAAGCCTCAAGAACGGATTGAGGTGGATTCCGCACATCTAGATTCGTACACATCTCGATGTTCTAGGTCAACGGGACCTAACCTTCCAAACGTGTCACCAAGTAGTAAAAAGGATAGCCTCAAGTCTAAGACGGGATTTTCCATTTATGACAAGTGAGTTGCACCATGATAATGTAGCTTCATGGGTGACTGTGGGAATGATTATTAATTAATAGAAAAAACACAATATAATTTATATAATCTTTGTACTTATATTTAAAATAGAAAAATAAGTATTAATGATTAGGATTATTATTGATGATTAAAATTAAAATTGATTATTATGATCATACATGGCAACATAGATATAGCAATTTAAATGAAAAAAATGACATCTCATTAAAAATTTAATGTAACAAAAAACTAAAAATGTCACCAAAATGGCATAACCAAATCATTGTTTAGCCAATGATGGATTCCGAGCAACAGAATGAATTGAAGGAAATATATATCCTTTTTTAGTTACGTAGAAAATATTTTAACGGCAAGAATTTACCAAAATTAATGATAACAGTTTTTAGGGTAGTTATTAATTATTAATTTACTATATTAAAAAATATTTGAATGAATTAAAAAGATATAATTAAATCTTGTTAAATACAGTGTTAATAATGATAGACCAAGTGTCTTACAAATTTAAGATATGATAGCTTATTTTTAAAACGAGTTAATAGAAAATATAATATGAAATCTTATCAATACTTATTTTAATAGAAATAAAATAAATTATTTCTCTATATTAATCATAAACCTATATAACTTTGCCTAATTTAAGTATATGTCTTTGGTGAGAAAAGTTAATTTAGGGACATTTTTAAATTAAGGATATTAGAAACACTTATCAATCGTTTATTTTTCACCATCTATGAGCACCACCACCACCACCTTCACCGCTACCACCACCATTAATTATCTCCGACCACCAAGATGATTCTCTAGCAACGATGACCACCGCCACCACGACTTAACTTACACATGTGTAAGTTTTACAACCACCATCACCATCACCACCATCATCTCCAACTACCACCATGATCTTTCGGCGACGGCAACCACCACCACCACCACGAATTATACATGTGTAAGTTATAACTTACACATGTGTATCAGATCCAGTTAGATTTCCTACTGTTCCAGTTTTTGTCCCTCAGAGTCATGCATCTACTACTGTAGTCCCATATAATCATTCAAGTACGTAGGCTACCACAGATCAATATTTTATTTTTACTCCTCCTGCACCTGTTGTTGAGAATTGGAACCACTATGATGCACTTTCCCAGATTAACACTGATGAGGTTAGTATTACCTTAGTGAAGCCTATTATTACTGATGATGATATAGAGGATGTTTCTAATAGCGATGAAGTTGAATCTGATGAAGGTGAAAATGCTTAGTTCATGAATATCCTTGGTTCATAATGATTGAGTACTAGCTTTGTTTTACGTTTTCTTGCTTAGATTCCTAGTTTGATTGTTGTTGGGTGATATGGGCTTGTCCAGTCATTCACTTGATTCATTTCCTGCATCACGGATCCTCTTTATCATTTTTGGGGTACCCGTGAGAGATTTTACTATGTAAATGTTTTATTCAACTGGGATTCTGCTATGTTGTCTGTTCTTATCTGGGATTAATACAAGTTAACAGGGGTAACGACCTTTTACCGAAAAAAACTTAAACATGTGTAAGTTACAAATTACATATTTGTAAAGTTTCATGTCCCTAATGGTCCCTAATTTAAGATGTTCATAAATTAACCCACCCCTATCTCTGGTGCACCTATATTTATATTTATAAACTTTATATTTTTTCAAATTTGCCAATAAAGAATATCATGTAAGATTAATTTAAATTTAAATAAAGATTTTTAATTTAAAAATTAACAAATAAACAAAAATTTTACATGTAAGTTGAATAAACGTGTCATATAAATTTTTTTATATTCTCTTTTGGTTAAATATAAAGATAAAATTCTTTTCCAAAACCAATTATATACTCGCAATTGTTTCTTACATTTACCAAAGTGTGACATGGTCTCAAGTCCATTATACCACATCGATCGACACTTGAAATGTGTTATGTTTTTGTTATCTTATTGATTTTCTCTTTCAAAAAACTCATGGTAAAAGGGAGACATAAATGTAGGATGGAAACAGAAAGAGGCACTATTGTCCAACAAAAACTACTCGTCAAAGAAATCAATATAGAATATGTGGTTGCTTTTTATCCTTGCGTATAAATTTCGTTGCATACCTTTCTTCTTTTGACCAAGTCAATACTCAATATGAAGATGGTTTTCTATACATGACCTAACTCTTTAAATTCACAATCATATTTTTTCTTCATTAATTCATCAACCTCAACCAAAAAAAAAAAAGAAAAATAATGCTCATACTCAACATAAAACTCCTTATATGGACTTCTTTTATGTTCATATATCTAGTCAATACAACCACCTTGGCTCAACCCGAATTCGTTTCCTACTTCTGTGACGATGCCTTTAACTATACCGTGAACAGCACGTATAGAAGGAATCTAGACACGGCCCTTTCCGGCCTACCAAGAACCAACTCCGGTTTTGGTTTCTTCAATGAGTACACGGGCGAAGGAATTGATAGAGTCAACGCGGTTGTTCTTTGTCATGGTGACGTCAATCCAGATGTATGTCGGAGTTGTCTAAATGACTCTGTAGCTAAGTTACGTAGTATTTGCCCCAAACAAAAGACAGCAATAGGCTACTACGACTATTGCATATTGCAATACTCCAACCAAACTATATTGCAACAATCTAAATTCAGGTTTTATGTGTATTTAGCTAACCCTCAAAATGCTAGTGATATTAGTCAATTCAATGAAGCTCTGAGACCATTACTAGCTGGCTTGAGACAGAAGGCTGCAGATGGTGATCCGCTACTGAAATTTGCCACTGGGAACAGGAGCGATTTATCGGATTTCTCGACTATAAATGCACTTGTTCAGTGTAGTCCTGACTTGTCCGAGTTTGATTGTAATTCTTGCTTAGAAGATTCAATAAATAGGATACCACAGTTTTTTAACGGGAGAATTGGTGGGAGAATTCTTAAACCCATGTGTAATTTAAGGTATGAGACATATGAGTTTTTTAATGAGACTACTGACATAGTCTCATCACCACCAGTATTGCAACCATCACCACCAGGTACGCTATTAATTATATGTTCCGTTAACCTTCTATTTAATGGTATATTAATACAATTATTATGAAGAGAGGAGTGTATATGAAACGAAGCGAGGAGTGCATCTGAATCGCCCAAAACTATTTGAACAAAAATATATAACAAGTTAGAATAAATTTTATAGGGTCATTTTTCGTGAAGAATTCAAATTTTCCAATTCAAGAAAATACTTTAGACTCTTCTTAAAATGATGTAACAGAACTAGTATGTAAGTTTGAGGACCCGAAAAGGTCAAATGAAGGCTCGAGAAAAGTGAGCGTTGAAGATAGAGGAGCGCAGCCATTGAAGTCTATAAGAGTCGCGCTCCGCGACACAACGCTCTGTGATGCAAAGGTCGCGCTCCCTGTTGCACTCCAAGAACACTTTTTTTGACGTATTTCAACATTTTGACTCAAATTATGAACTTTTCAAAACACTTAACCATTTATACAAGTTAAAAACATGTGACTAAAGACTTTAAAGCTTTCATTTGACCAAAGTTACAACAAAAGGAAAACTATGTCCAACATTACCAAAACCTTTCAAAGCTAAAGATTCATAGTTTGCAAGTTTCGCAACCATGTCACAATAAAGCATTCAAAATACAAACTTGGGCTACGTGGAGCACCTGAACCATCGAGATCTTCTAACCATCACAACTATTGCACAATAGTATGAAAGTTCTTACCCAAAAGCTTTACACAAGTCACTTCTATGTAGTCATCTCTTTACCTCACCTACTACCTTCTCCTATTAAAAAAAGAAAGAAAGTAAACATTAGCAAAATGCTTAGGAAATGCATACAGATATAATCATACACAAGTTAACAAAATCAACAAAATCCTACATATATCAACAAAATCCTACATATAGCCTATAACATGTATATACCATGTTGTCTCTTGCATACAAATCACAACACAAGTTATATGGATCCATACGCAATGCTTGTAGTACTTTACCCACGTAACTGGTAGGAAATTACACACCAACTAGTCTCAAAATGCTTTTGGAATATATTTATATCGTGACGACCCAAAGCATCTACTGTGCCTTGGTGAAAAATATGCAAAATGCTTAGGTAGGGATTGAATGACGTTAAAGTTGTGTATATCATTAACAATACAGAGAAATATCTCCTTGCGTGTTCGAAATCTTCTTTGGAACATGTCGGGTGGGTAAGTGATTTCAGGCGTAAAGTAATAATCATACAAAAGTTTAGTGGCACCAACATGATCTCGGTAGATCACCCTTCTTGTTAACTTCGCTCTTGAACCGGAAGCTTCTTGACTCTCTATTTCTTCTTCATCAAAAACAATGGCAAGACATGCGCTAACAGCGTGGGGGATTGAAAACAGCATTCACCTGCTCAACAACCCTTCGTATTGGTTCGTAATCATAACTTGCTGATGATGAAATTGATAAACTTGACATCTATTTGTGTTGTTTGTATGAAGTGGTATGAAAATGTATGAAAGTAATAAAGTAGATTGTTGTGAGTTGAAATGGTTGTGTTTAAGGTGTTAAATATAGGAGCGAAAATTTAAAAAAAGAAACTACAAAGTAGCCGTTGCATTTGAAATGGGGGGAGATTATTAATTTTTTTTTATTATTATTAAAATAGCAAAACGGTCACATTTGGGCACCACACACAGACGCAGCATCCATTTCTGGTACAAATCAGTCTGACGTCAACTGAAGACGCACTCGTGGTTATAGCGCCGGACGCCGGTTACGTGTCTGACGTGCGTCCGAAGATGCTATAAGGAGCGACCTAAGCGTGTAACACATATAAAATTACTTGATTACTTTCATTTAATTTTACATTAACATACTTAATAATATTAATCATTAATACTTGAGCAAATTAATCTAATACAATAATGATAATGATACCTAATATACTTATAATATACACTAACTCTAGTTATTTACAACTTATATCAATCAACCCTTATTATAACTACATCATTCCCTTTTACATCAATTACTTAATACATGAATATTCACACCTCTATCGTTGTCGTCGCCGCTCCTACCCATCATTGCAACCACTATACCCATCGTAGTCATCACCGTCGCATTGTGCGTAAGGGTGTTATCAAGCTGAGCTGAGCTCAAGCTAACATGGCTCGTGCATGGCTCGAAAAATATTCGGTAGGCTCGAGCTCGGCTCGGTAGCTCGTGGAGCTTTTAGTTAGTAGGCTCAAGCTTTACTCGTTATACTTACAATATGGCTTGTGCTCGGCTTAAAAAGTTCAAAAAAGGCACAGATTTCGTAATTTTTAAACGATTGATGAAATAGTATCATAGGGTGACCAATTATTCTATTTACATAAGAAGTATCAATCACATCAGAAAGTTTATGTTCATGATATCAATTATCTAAGTAACATTAGGATCAAACAAAAAACTACTAATGTTAAGCCAACAATTGCTACAAGCAGTATTTTTGAAATCAAGCATGGAGAGTGGAAGCAGAAGACTTTGAGTCAAGCAAACTTAGGGTGCGTTTGATTGCAAAAAACACTCCTTGTTTTCTATTTTTGTTTTCCAAGAAAACATGAAATACAGAAAACATGTTATAATCATTGCTTTCTAAGAAAACATTTCAAGAAAACAAAAAACAATGTTTTCCACTTTTCAATGGAAAATTTGAAAATATTTTTTTTTGTTTTCTATTTTCATTTTAGTTTATATATTTTAGTTTTTAGCAATATAAAACCAATCAAAGGTGTACTCTATCACTAGCTATAAATTCATGAGATCACGAAGATCCAACTTTCAAATTTCAGTTTGAACATCAATAATCAACATTAGAACACACAAAAGCAGTATTACTATTGGAATTCCATTAATAGTAAATAAAAAAAAGCCAAGTCAACTAATGACAAAATACAAATCTTGATTAATTCAAAATAAATTCATAGAAATATCAAAAAATGACGGGTAAAGTATAAGTAACCAAGAAGTTCTAATAACTTTGTAAAAGATGAAGGAAAAAAATATAAAATTAAAATAATAGATTAATCTACCCAACTAGATTAATACCCGGTCGGTGACCGAGTTACCAAGTAAAATTTTACTTAAAAATTAAATTTATTGTATAATTGAGCATAATATTAAAATAAAGTCTTATATATTGTACACTTTTCGATGTTATTAAGATTGTTAGACCTTACCTGAAATTCGACCTGAAACCGACTTGAAAAAATGGTTAAGGTTGTGAAATTTTGACCCGTTAACTTGTCAACTTGATTTTTTGGGTGGGGTTAGGTTGACTTCTAAAGTTAAAAGGTGAACTCTATAACCCAAAAATATTTAAATTTATATAATATTTTTTATTAGGTTGACCCACTAACTCACTTGATCCGACACCTCACGACCCATTTGACTTGAAATCAACCCGCCAACCCATATGACCTAAGAATAGCGGCGTAACATGAACATCATTAGAAGGGGTAAAAAAAAAATTGGCTTAAAATATACTTCTACATTTTTTCTTTTCCAAACTTTTGCGGGAGTTAATACATATTAATTTGTTCTTTTATTCTCAAATAATAAATAATCGCTAATTACAATCCAACATTTTGGCTGGACCATGACCCCTTCCGGTCCAATGGATGTTGCGCCATTGCTTGAGATCAACACATTTAATGCACCAACCTACCAACCAATATGACCCGAAATCAATCCACCAACCCATTTAACTCGCGAATCTGATCATTTTTTAGGTTGTTAGTTTAGTTCAGGTTGATGGGTTGACTCGTTTTGGTTAAAATGTTCAAGTCAATTTTCATATGAAGTTGAGTTCAGGTTAAGTATTTCAACCCGTTAACCCGGCCCCGTTAGCCTAAACCTGTTATAACTATATTATACTTATACTTATGTATTTTAGCTATTGTTCTATATAAAGTTATTTATCTTTGCATTGAAAATTTTAAGTTAACGGTTATACTTATACTTATGTATTTTAGTTATTGTTCTATATAAAGTTATTTATCTTTGCATTGAAAATTTTAAGTTAACGGTTGACGAAGGACGGTCGTCACCCATCCGTTTTAAAAAGTACACCTAAATAAGTTTATGAGTAATAACTTGAACATCTATAAAGTTTAGGAATTAAAAAATGTTATAGAAAAAGTTTATAATGAGTACATAAAATGAGAAAAAATCATGTATTAGAATTGAAAAATCAATATAAGCTTTATAACTTTCGTCTTTCGAAAAATTTCTCATACATTCATCCCTTACCATTTTTAAGGCATTTTAAGGCATGCGTGATAAATTGAAGATTCCATTTAGCCATGTAGGTGATTGTCGTTTTTGTTAAAATCAAAGTCCAAATATGGATAGCATAAAAATGCTTTTCGGTTGTAAATGTAATAAAGGTCTGTAATTAATAATAACATTAAAAATTACCATTTAGTGGTGTACAGTCAAAAACACGTGGTGTACAGATCATCTCCCTTATAATAGTCGTAGTTCACTTTCATTTTTAATGGTCAAGATTAATTTGAGTCTAATGTTAATTTGTATTAACTTGATTCTCTTTTTTTTTTCCAATAATTATGTGTAAATAACATAAAAGTGTTTTAAAATATAGTATGGATTTTCAAACTTAAATGGTTGCTAAGAAAAGGTAAAGTTGACTTTAACCCTTATGGTTAAATTTGTTTGTCTAATCTTTTTAATGGTAAAAAAATGGTACGTATATGTAAATACGAGTACCAAAAAGAGTTTATAAGTTTAGCATGAACCATGGATTCTATTTAAATTAATTTTTGTCAATATCAACATCTTTCTTTTCTTTCTCTGGATTATTAATTTCATCTAAAGTGTAAAAGTGTGAACTCAAAACAACAAAACATGGTAAGTGCTAAATGAAATTGAGGAAAAAAATTACGCACTTGCTCTATTGTTCACAAATATAGATATGAAACAAAAAGAATAATTCTCAAAAATTTCAAGCAAATACTTGTATACGTTTAAAAGATTTCAAAGATTATCCGTTTAAGAAGCAATTGCAATAGCTTGGTTTGCATCGATGGGCTTTGTTCAATCATTGGGCTCTGTTATACTCGTATAAATAGTAGGTGGTAGTCAATATTTTATCGGTTACACCTTCCTAAGCGTTTGTATAATTAGAAGAGGCTACAAAAGAAACAACACATGTAAAAAATAAATGAAACAATAGACATTGTAATATAATCCATTAAAATCTTAAAATTTCAAAACTTCAATTCCCTGACAACAAAAATATTTAAACCTTAAAAAATGTGAAATAAAAGAGTAATAAACTTTATTTAGAATACATCAAAAGATAATGAATAAATCTTTCATCAATTAGGCAAAACCTATTCTTGCTCTTGAGCTTCACTAACAAATTTCTTTCTCTTTTTAGAAATGTGATGTGCTTCTTCTAGTCGATTTCGAGTGATATGCAACTTTCTTTTCTTGTCATTATTGAAGTGATGGCATCAAAATCCTATAAAAATAACAAAAATAAAACTACTAATTGTTAGATTATATGGTAATATAATGTAATAATACATACAAAAAGTAAATGCATATAGACATATAGTAGGAAGTGAAATATTTATGAATATGACAAAACATGGAGAACTATATGAAATATAAAACACATTACCTTTTACATCTTATTGTTTGAAAATTATGATGTATTAGAATGAGAAGAAAATGTTGTGATAATCTCATAAGGATACCATATTAATTACTCAATATGAATGTTGACTTTGGACTTTTTTTTAAAATCAAATTAACTTGTAATTAAGTAGTATACGAATTGCCTATTTATACTCCATATTAAAAATTATATGGGGTGTTGAAAAGTTTACAAGTTTGAGACATGCGATTTTACTCTTTTACACTTTCCCTTAAAACAAAACATAAATATCCTCATTCTCTTTTTTTCTCTCCAAAACAACACACAAAATATTCTTTCTTATGGTATACTAAAACAATACACACCCCTTTATTTCCGTGAATAACCACGGTCGTCGTCCATCATCACAAACACCCTAGCCACCGTCGTCCATGATATCCGTCGCAACACGTGGTTACCATGTTCGTATAATTAAGTTAAAATTTCTCTGATTGATTCATTTTAGGTAGGATTGTTAAAATTTCTCTGATTGATTCGTTTTAGGTAGGATTGTAGGAATTAATATGGAAAGTGGAAAATTAATGAGCTGTGTCATAAACATTTCACTATAAACGTATAAAGTCAATGGTTTTATGTTTAGTTGACTTTTATTTTGGATGGTCTAGATTAAAACTTCATCTTATTTTCGATAGTTAAAGTTAAAAGTTTATTTTTTTTTATCTCAGCTTTATCAGCTATATATATATATAATACTTAAATACATGAATATGTATATTATGTCAGTACAAGAAAAATGTTTTTTAATGATCATTTTTCTTGGTGACAACTAAAATTTGGTTCTAATAACCTTATTTAGTTACAATTAATAAACATTGGTCACTGAATTTGGTCATTAAACAAAATTAGTGGCCAAAAAATAACATTTTTAAGTCTCTAAACAAAATTAGTGACGAATCTTTAGGGACGAAAACCGACCACTCAAAATTTGGTAACTAACCATAATAGTGACCTAATTTTGAATGTTAGTGACCAAAACTTGGTCATTATTATAAATTAGGACCAAATGTTTTTAGTCACTAATCAACATTTTTCATGTAATGTGTATTCACTTATAATCTTGTTCAATATTGTATATACTTATTTTTAAACTTTTTGTGAGATCTATTTACACTACCACGTTAAACTCCAAGTTGTTATTTGCAAAGCTTTTGGTTGTATAACTTGAACATGGTTATCTGTTGAGTGATCGATTCGCTGAGAGACTCAGCAAGCTCTCAGCGACCTCTATTATCTTTGAGTTAAAGGATAAGTTCAATGACTCACCACCATTTTATGTAAGTCAAATATGGGCGGGAAAGTGAAGATAAGAAGGATGGTCCCAAGGACACGTGTTGCAAGATCAAGATGAAGCCATGTGACCTTGTACCAATTTGGTACTAAGGACTTTCTCTTTCATGCCGTTTTGGGAAATAAACAAGATGAAGAAAGGAGAACCCTGTAGATCTGAACCATCCTCCAATAGATGGTTGACAACCTTCATTTGTTAACATCTATTGGGTTGTCATGTGATTCTCATCTCTGCCTATATAAAGAATCACTTGACCTAGCCGCAACTCTTGTTGGTTTGTTCTACAATTGTCACTTTGTGTGTTTTTCTTTCATTGTATAATAGTTAAGTTTTTGTGTTTGCAAAACTTAACAAGTATTTTTCTCTTTTCTTTCCTTTTAAACCAACCATGTATTCACTGTTTAATTAATAATACATATGATTAAACGTATTTACATTCTTGTCTTATATTCTTAGTATTGTTTACATTAGCTGTGTAGTTACATAATCGTTGCAAACTCGGGACTTTCAATTGGTATCAGAGTGGTGGTTCGACACACTGAATCTGATCTAAGTAAAAGTTTGCAAGATTATCTTTTTTCTTCTTTTTTTTCTGTACCTTTATTTTTTTGCATCTAAAATCTTTTCTTTCTTTTCCTAAAGTCTTTATTCATGTCTGCAGTTCCTACTATGGTTAAGAGACTTTGGGTATGTCTCCATCCCACCAAGATTCGAATCTCATGATTTTGGATCTTGGAAGGAGAGAATTTTCCTACACGTTGTAGGAGTTGAACCTTACTTAATGATTGTCTTCACTAGAGGGCCATATGTACCGGTTCTGGTCACCATGAGCCACTGCTGATGCTCCTGAGATTGTCACTGAGCTTATTAAACCAGAAGTACAATGGACAGATGACGAGCGTAGGCTTGTCAATCTGGATGCTCGACTAAGAAACCTCATTATCAATACCCTTCCTGATGACATTATGAAATCTGTCATCAAACTTTCTTCTGCCACAAAGGTGTGGGATAATCTTTGTACCAGATTTGATGGTACGGAAGATGTTCTTGCTACTAAAAAGATACATCTAAAGCGTGCCTATGAAGGACTCTTTTCTCTTTCAAATGAGAGTCTAGATGGCACTTATAATCGCTTCAAATGTCTTTTGAATGATAGGACAAATGCTGGCATAGCGCATGATATGCTTGAAGTATGCCACAAGTTCATTGACAGCCTTCCACTTAAGTGGCAAGGTTTAAGAAAGATTCTTCGTACCACCAAGCAGCTAAAGATGCATGACTTGGAATCACTTTATGGCACTCTTCAATTTGAAGAGAGAGCTCTTGCTCAAAACTTGAGAGCAGAAGCTGAATCCAAGAGGCATGCTGGTTCATCTCCTTCATCTTCTTCCTCTTTGTCTAACGTTTCTTATTCTCATGACCCTCTTGCCTTGGTCTCTGCTGAAGTTAAGACCATCCATGTTAGCAGCAGCTCTTCCAACCCATCTCATATCTAAGATCTTGTCAATGACCTCGATTTCGAGGAGAGACATGAAAGGTTCTCAGATTTCATGCAATTTGCTCTTATCGCTGGTAAGAGATATTCCAAAAAATGGAATAGTCGTAAGTCGACTTTCTCTCAAAAGTCAGTGGTTGACAAATCGCAGGAAGAATGTTAGAGATGTGGTCGGAAAGGCCATTACCATAAAGAATGCAATGTTTCTATCCCATCTTTGCAGGCAGCGAAGCCCTCTTCTTCTTCAGTGAGGCCCTCTTCAGTCAATCCCACTGATGAATACAAAAAGAAGTACTATGAGCTTCCTGCTAATATGGCTGATGTAGAAGAAGCTAAGCTCCCTGCCAAGAGTCCTGTTGCTGAACAACATGACTAGGCAGACTCTGATGAATCTGATGCTGAAGGGGAAGAATATGTTGATGCTATCTGCTTTATGGCACTTGCTGATGATCAGGCGCTGACAAAGGATTAAGTCTGCTCCAGTCAGTGGGTGAATGTCACTCTCAAAAAGGCCTCGCTAGGAAAAGAAGTGTGGTATTTGGACAGTGGCTGTTCAAAACACATGACTGGATCCAAGGACCTGCTGGATAACTTTGTGGAGACTGATGGTCCCACAGTTGTGTTTGGTGACAATTCTACTGGCCAAACTGAAGGATATGGGTCTCTTTCAAATGGACTGATCAAACTCACTAAGGTTGCTTATGTGAATGGATTGAAACACAATCTGATCAGCATAAGTCAATTGTGTGATGCTGACTACAAGGTCATCCTTGATAAGCATCAAGGCACAGTCATCAATGTCAATAAAGAAGTAGTCTTGGTTGCTCCAAGAAAAAGAGATATCTACTTGGTAGATTTCACTCGTAGATTTCACTCCTGTCAAAACTGACAGCGAGACTTGCTTCTTTTCAAAAGTTGCTTCTCAAAT
The DNA here is from genome assembly GCF_010389155.1 of Erigeron canadensis. Taxonomy (NCBI): domain Eukaryota; kingdom Viridiplantae; phylum Streptophyta; class Magnoliopsida; order Asterales; family Asteraceae; genus Erigeron; species Erigeron canadensis. The sequence goes on from NC_057764.1 coordinate 17,676,245, forward strand.
CAATTGGTTGTGGCACAAGCGTATGTCGCATGTGAATTTTAAAACAATCAATTCTCTTGCCAAGAAAAATCTTGTTTGAGGCTGAAAGTCCCTTTGCCACTTGATCATACAAGATTATGTATCTAATGTATAAGTGCGGAAAATCTTATACACTAGCAATCAACACAATATATCATAAAAAACATGAATAGATAAACTGGAACTGTATATTACTTCAGTAATTGCAATTACAAGTAAATATCAAGTTCCTGAACACATGAATACGATAAACACACTTGCTAGGAGATTCAACCTTTAAACATAAGGTTTAATCTCTATTTATACTAAAACTAATGGACTAAACGGACCTCGAATTTAATGGACCGAGCCCAACTCGTATGCCCATTCAAGCTTGACCAGCTCGAGCTCGACCAAGTCAATGTGTTGACCAATTCGAGGTTGACTTTATTATACGCGAAAACTTAACGTTTATTATAAGTACATATTCAATAGACTCAAGACAAACTTCTATAATGTTGTTGTCACCCGGAAAATGCACCAACAGACTCCCCCTTGACATCAACATTTAGAAGTTTTCATCGATCTTCAAAGTCTTCACTTGCAATGCATGGAAATAGTAACAGAAGAGCCCAACCAAGCACTCCTTGACTATTGCTATCACTTATGACAATCATTAGTTAAAAAAATCTACAATCAACAAATTTTCGTTAACTAATAATATTATGTCTTCTTTCGGTAAGACTTGATCTTTATGCGCTGCACACTGATCTTCAAACCTCAAAATTTATGTATCCTTATGACAATTAACAAATCCATTACTCAGATTGTAATTCTCCCCCTGAACAGTAACATCCAAATTAAGCTCTAAGCAATATTATCACGACAAACATCATCACTTTAAAGTAATACAAACATCATTGCCTCCTCATGCAATTCGGATATCATCACTCCAGACATTATGCAAAATAATATCGCTTAATCTATTTTGATCTTCAAGCTTAACCGACATATGATAAAGAAGTTAAATCTCCAACAATCAGCATCGAATTTAATCAGCTCTCATAACGATAAGAAATTATGTAACTTGAATTTCAGATATGCAACACTCACAAGATCCATGTCTTCAACCAATAGTGTCTGACTTTGTCTTGTATCTTCATGAATCCATCAATCACCTGAAGTCTTTAATATCAAATCTCCCCCTCAAGGTAAGCATCTCCAAAATACATAGAGAAGCACTTAATCTGCAACCTCTTCACTAGTCACCAGATTAATCATCTCTACATCATTGGCATTAAATAAAGGTTTGATTTTCAATTACTCGGCTACAAATGATTAACTTTATCACAAAATCTTTTCGACCAAATCCCAAACACATGTTAAGCAAAGATCATGAACAGTTTACTCGGATTTTCAATCATGGTCTGCAATCTTCATCTGATTCATCTGAATAACCTAATCTTTAATCAGGCGCCTTTGATCCAAAAACTAGGTTGGACACATGTCACACAGATTCAAAACCAAAAAAGATACCATGACTAAACCCCGTCAAAACACCATGATCTTCATTGCTACGAACACCAAAGAATTTTGGACAGAAAACATGGAAGCATTGGCGCAGCAGAAGCGTGGTGGGCCCATAACCCACAGGTCACAGGATCGTAACCTGGCTCTGATACCAATTGAAAGTCCCTTTGCCACTGGATCATACAAGATTAAGTATCTAATGTATAAGTGTGGAAAATCTTATACACTAGTAATCAACACAATATATAATAAAGAACACAAATAGATCAATTGAAACTGTATATTACTTCGGTAAATGCAATTACAAGTAAATACCAAGTTTCTAAACACATGAATACGAGAAACACACTTGCTAGGAGATTCAACCTTAAACATAAGGTTTAATCTCTATTTATACTAAAACTAATGGACTAAACGGACCTCAAATTTCATGGACCGAGCCCAACTCGTATGTCCATTCGAGCTTGACCAGGTCGACCAAGTCAACGTGTTGACCAATTCGAGCTTGACCAGGTCGAGCTCGACCAAGTCAACGTGTTGACCAATTCGAGGTTGACTTTATTATACGCAAAAACTTAACGTTTATTACAAGTACATATTCAATAGACTCAAGACAATTTTCTATAATGATGTTGTCACCCGGAAATGCACCAACAGAGGCCTTCCTCCTCTCACTTATGAGAAGGACAGGCTTTGTGGTGACTGTGAAAAGAGTAAAAGCCACTGAGCCACCTTCAAAACCAAACAGGCAAACTCAATTAATGCCTGCTTTCATCTTCTTCACATGGATCTCTTTGCTCCTGTAAATGTCCAAAGTCTAAGGGGTAGCAAATACACCTTAGTTATCGTGGATGAATATTCACGATATACTTGGACAATCTTTCTTCATTCTACGAGTGATGCTACTAAGGAAACAATAAATTTCATTAAAAAGATGTAAAATCTCAACAGCATACATGTTAAATAATTCAGAAGTGATCATGGCACTGAGTTCAGAAACCACACTCTTGAGACTTTTTGTTCTGATCAAGGGATTAGACAGAATTTCTCTTATGTTCGTACTCCTGAGCAAAATGGAGTAGCTGAAAGGAGAAATAGAACTCTCATTGAAGCTGCTAGAACTATGCTCATTGAGTCTTCTCTTCCAAGCAAATTCTGGGCTGAAGCAGTTGGCACTTCTTGCCATACTCAAAATAGGTGTCTCATTGTCAAATAACATGATAAGACTGCTTATGAAGTTCTCAAGGGCAAGAAACCTCAAATTGGATATTTCCATGTTTTTGGTTGCCCAGTTTTCATCGTGAATGATAAGGATCATTTAGGCAAATTTGATCACAAAGCTGATGATGACTACTTTCTGGGATATTCTTCCATCAGTAAAGCATTAAGAGTTTTCAACACTCGCACTCAAAGAGTAGAAGAATCAATCCATGTTACTTTTGACGAAAGTTGTTCAGCTCTTAGTGATCTCTCAAATGAGTCATCTGCTGAAGTGATTCTCAGAGATCTATCTGGTACTTCAGAAGTGTCAGCAACACATCATGTAGTTGTTGACTAACCTATCGCTGAATCTCCAAATGTTGACTACATAGCTGCTCACATATATTCTGTTGATCTAGTTGAGCCTCTTCTTAGAACAGTTAATGCCACTTCCATTAACTCCTCTCCCTCAACTGAACCTCAAGAGACTGACAATATCACTGAGGAAACCTTTCATGATGCCTCAGCGAATTCCCTTTCAGGATACGTTGATGATGATACATCTCAGCAAGAGGTACCCAATGCTTTCAGTGACCCTTCTGTCAGCAACTCTGAACCTGTACTAACCATTGATCTCTCTACTTACTCTCTTACACCAAATGAACCTACCACCACCTTATCCGCTGTCTCTCACTCCTCATCTATTCACTCACCAGCACTCCATTGGACTGCTGTTCACCCTCTCGACCATGTAATTGGTAATCCACACAATGGTGTACAAACTTGAGCAGCTACAAGTAATACTTGTCTTTATGTCAATTTCTTGTCTCAAATTGTGCCCAGCAATATCGGTGAAGCCATGGCTGATCCTTCTTGGGTGGAAGCCATGCAAGAAGAACTGACATAATTTAAAAGACAACATGTTTGGTTCCTTGTTCCTCCTCCCTGTACGGAACCCATTGGCACTCGATGGGTTTATAGAAATAAGATGGATGAAGCTGGTGTAGTCATCAGAAACAAGGCTAGACTGGTTGCACAAGGATACACTCAAGCTGAAGGCATTGATTATGATGAAACCTTTGCTCCAGTCGCTCGTCTTGAAGCTATTCGTCTCTTTCTTGCTCAAGCTGCTTACAAAGGCTTCATCGTCTATCAAATGGACGTCAAGAGTGTCTTTTTTAATGGTGCTCTTGATGAAGAAGTCTACGTTAAGCAGGCTCCTGGTTTTGAGGATCCAAAGCATCCTCATTATATCTACAAGCTCAATAAAGCCCTTTATGGTCTCAAACAGGCTCCCAAAGCCTGGTATGATACTCTCTCTTCCTTTCTTTTAGACCATGGCTTTCATAGAGGAACCATTGATAGCACTCTCTTTATTTACAAAGAGAAGGGTCATGCATTGTATGTTCAGATATATGTTGATGACATTATCTTTGGTTCCTTATTCACCAAACTCTGTCGTAAATTCAGTGCTCTCATGTCCAGCACTTTTGAAATGAGTATGATGGGTGAACTAACCTTCTTTCTGGGGTTACAAATTAAGCAGCTTCCCACTGGAATATTTATCAATCAAGAAAAATATATTCGGGATATGCTGCATAAGTTTGACTTCACCCACGTTACTCCCAAAAGAACTCCTATGTCCCCTCCTAATAATCTCCATGCTAACCCTGATGGAAAGTATGTGAATTCTACTCACCATAGAGGAATGATAGGTTCCCTGATGTATTTCACAGCCAGTCGCCCAGATATCATGTTTTCAACATGTCTATGCGCTCGCTATCAAGCTTCTCCTAGTGAGTCTCATCTTCTCACTGTCAAGCGTATCTTTAACTATCTCAAGGGTACACCCACGCTGGGTCTTTGGTACTTAAGAGACTCCAACTTTGATTTAGTTGGATATTCTGACTCTGACTATGCTGGATGCATGCTTGATCGCAAAAGCACCAGTGGAGGATGTCAACTGTTGGGGGGGGGGGGGGAGGTTGACTAGTTGGTCTAGTAAAAAGCAGCACACAGTTTCCATCTCCACCTCTGAAGCAGAATATGTATCTGCAGCAAGTTGTTGTGCCCAAATGCTTTGGATGAAACATCAGCTTGCTGACTATGATTTGGTATATTCTAAGATTCCAATCATGTGTGATAATACAAGTGTTATTGCTATTACACACAACCCTGTTCAGCATTCCAAAACTAAGCATATTGACATTTGTAAAGTAGAAATAGTCGTGTTTAGATGCGGAAGTTAGGTGTTCAACAATAGTGATTAGTGTGTGTTCTTGAGAGAGAAAGATATGTGTGTGAGAGAAGGTGATTTGATTCAATCAGGGAAAATTGTTAAGTGTTTCTCCAAAAAATTACAAGTAATAAGGATTGAGGGGTTTATATATTACATGGAAAACTTACAAAAGCTCCCCCTCAACTTTATTAAAGTTACATTAAAGTTCATAAACTAATAATACAACAAAGCACTATTTTTGAATCTCTAACATTCTCCCCCTTAGTGCTTGGTTGTGATCTTGATTGTCCATCATCTCTTCCTTTGTTGTCTTCTTCTCTTGCTTGCTCTTCTCTTCTTGTTCTTTCTCTTTTGATAACTTTGTGCAGCAGTTGAAGTTGATGGCTTGTCAATCTTAGATCCCCAGAAAGCTCTTTTCTTGTATGTACTCCAAGTGTCTTTCCAAAATCTCTTAGGAATGAAATGCCAATTATCACCTTCGGGACGATCATCTGGCAATCTGATATTATCTTGAAAATTCACTGGAGGAATGTTGTGAGGACCATGCTAGTGACTCGGATTCCAAAGAAGCCATGTACCAGTCTTAGTATGCCTCACTCCTTTTTGAGCCTTTGGAGTTCTTTCAACGATGAGATCTCTGACTCTTTGTCGCATCTCAATAACATCTTGGATACGTTTGATGTGATTTTTCCTTTGTAACTTGATGTTTACATCTTCATCATCATCAGCAGCTTCATCTAATGCATTCAGAATGGATAGACAGTAATTCAAAGTACCATCTGAATACTTGGGAAGATCTGAAGCACGAATGGAGATTTTTCTCTTTAAACGGTTGATGAAGACGAATCCATCCAACTCTTCAATAGAATCTCCAATCTGATAAGAATCGAGCTCATAACCTCCAGCCCTTTGATTTGGTCTTGTGAGATTGATTCTTCTGGTCCTTCTCTCAAAACCAATTTGAAAGTCATTAAACTCATAGAATCTGATCACGGCTTGTAAATGACTCTTTAATGCTTCATATGCTAGGAGTTGATCAAGATTCTTGATTATCAGATAGGCATATTGCTTGTAAAGGAATAGAATGTCTGAGATCTTCAAGTGTTGAAATGATTCTTCTTGAACCATATAAATGCAGCCATCAGTTCTGCGAACTTCAAAGCGAACAAGTCTCGTACTAGGAGCTATCTCAGGAGCCATCCGTTTTACTTCAATGATTGGTAGATCAAATTGCTTAAACCACCATTTATGTCTCACCACATTTACAGCATTCATTAACTCCATGTATCTGTCTCTTTGATCATTATGATGAAACAGAAAGAATGCTCTCAACCGGTTCAAGGTCATATTCAATCGTTCATCAGAAGTGCAGAAGATCTGAAAAGCTCTTTCTTCAAGATATCTGGCTCTGCACACAATCTCATCAGGTCTTGAACTTAAATCCAGAATCTGCTCATAGTTTTCACCCACCCCGGTTACAGCATTCCTTTCTATTGCGCCTAAAATCTCAAAGTATCCTTCATTTATTTGCCATATGGTTCGGCTTGGGATTCTTGGATGTAACACACCATGTGCAAGCTCATTCGGGGTTTCAAGATTCTCTGGATTTCTCAAGTGATAGACAATCTCTTCAAAGATGTCTTTACCATATATTTCTTGTTGAGATTGAGATTGAACTGGAGCATCATCAGGATTACTTGAATCAGATGATTCAGACTTACTTTCTTTAGCTTGAAAAGGATCATGATCACTTGATTCATCAAAAGTGGTGGAGTAATACTGAGAAATATCTTGAACAAGCGGGGGAAGTGGTAGATTATCAATTGGAAGTTCATCTGAGTCTGATTCATCAACATGAATTGTGGAAGCTTGAGCTTGTTCTTGATTTGTTTGATCTTGAATAGATTGCTCTTGCATCACATCTTGAATATTTTGTTCTTGACCAGTTTTTTCATGAGTTTCATTACCCTCTCCGATATCTCTAATATTCTTCCCCTCGGGTTGATCATCAGGATCTTGATCATCCCGACTTCTTGAGATATCGGCCAGTCTGCATTGTTGGTCAAGCTCCCGAACCCTTTTCTATAAAGCTTTAACTTCAGCTTGCTTTTCTCTTTCACTTTCTTGATGTGATAGATAAGCTTGAAGTGAATGGAAGATTGTTCTTTTATGAGTGGAAAGATTTGGTTCTTCAGAACTCAACCTATTCAAGAGAGAAACAATTAAAGTGTCGGTTAGAAGTACACTTTTGGCAAGGCAATTTGGTGAACAATCACTTAAATATTCAGCAGATTCAGATAATTCAGAAGAAGAATTGGAAGAATGATGTGGTGAACTGGGATCAGGGAATGATTGAGTAGGTGTGGATGTTGTTGTTGGTGGAATTGATGGAATTATCGGTGTTGTTGTTGTTGTTGATGATGGAAATGTAGATGCTACTGGAGTACGAATTACAACAGTACCTCCAGTACGCAATCTCGGTAAAGGTCTTGATTCGGTGGCTGGGAGCTTTCCAGTTATAACATTTCTAGCCACGAGGAGTTCACTTCTTTGACCCTCCTCAATTCCTTCAACAAACTGATATATCAACCTTTGAGCTTCAATAGGAAGAGGAAGAACAGAATCTGGCACTTCAGTAGCCTCAAGTGAGTCTACCGAGTGTCCTGAATTCATCATTACTGTCTCAGGATTTCTTGTTGGTTCAAAAGTATGATCAACAGTTGATGATTCAGCTTCACAACCAGAATCCTTTGGGAAATGAAGGTGAATAACTCCGGAGTCACTTAGACTTGCCGTTATGCCTAAGGCATGAAGAGCTGACACAACAGATTGAGCTCGAAGGAACTCAGACTGTCGCACAACTGATCTAGCCACTAAGGCGACTTCGTTCAAAGCTGGCGTGATGTTAGCAATGGAAGGACTTCCAAACAATCCTCGAGAGGGCACAATAGCTGATCTCTCTATGTTTGTTCCGGCAACATCACCTAGATGTGCATATGGGATCAAAAAAGGTGCAATATGTGTCCTAAGTTGGGTTCTAGACGAGAGTGCAGAAATGAAGTCCAAGAGAGGAGCAGGTGTCTCTTGTGTTTCAACATTCACAGACTCTGAAGGAGAATGGAATGGAGTACGCGGATTTTGCTCGCGCAATGATGAGACGTCAGTCTGTTGAGAGACTTCTGAATGGCGTGCGGAGGTTTGACTTTGCAAGAGTTAGGAACTCTCGACTTCTAACCTAGGGCGAACCCGGCATTTATAGATGTTTTGATCTAAGCGGAGGCCAACGTTTTCTTTTTGCCTTTCTCCTAGCCCGGACCTCTTAACCTCTCTGGTATTTTCAACTCCTCCCTCATTTCCACCTTGTCTCTCCGGAATATCCATGACATTGTCAGCAAATTTATTTGTATTTTCATCATCAGACTCATTATCACTGGAGCCATGTGCATCTTCTTGTTCAGTGGTCTGAAGACGATCATATTCAAATCTTGATCTCTTGAATTTACGAATATTAACAGGAATTGATTTTCTTCGATTTTGAAAATAGGTTGGTGTCGGTGATAATGGAAGTGATGAAGATGAAGAAATTTGTGATACGATGGGTTGAGATTGTGATGGTTCCATGGTTGGTGGAAATGGTGAATTGAATTCAGAAAGTGGTAAGGATTGATGAATAGGCATTTGAGGTGATTGAGGTGATTTTGGTGAAGATGGTGATAAAGATGAAGTTGATGAATGTTGAGGTGATGGTGTTTTTGGTGAAGATGATCTCAATGAAGATGTTTTCGGTGGTGGAGATCTAATTGGTTTTGGAGACCCAACAATTGACACTGTCTCCTCAGAAGATGCAGGCGAAGAAGGTTCAACAGTAGCTTTTTCTTTCAATTTCTTTGACGAACTTCCCTTCTTCTTCTTTTGAAATACTTTCTTGCTTAATTTCAGCTCAGACTTTTGCTTTTTCATCACTTTTCTCTTCTTTGGCTCAATAGAACTGGATACATCCTCACGCCCTTTTCTTTTTCTCTTTGACCCCTCACTTGGTGTCCTATGCACAACTTGGGTAGGAACCGGGAGGCTTTCCGGTCCCAGAGTTGTTCTAATCCAGTCTATATAAGCCTGATAATCAACATGGTTCTCAGAAACTAAATCCAACAAGTGTGATGGAATTAGATAAGTGTAGTTTGCCAGGCCGGAATCTCTGACATACTTATATTGTTGAAGCTGTACTTTTGTTGTACTGAGAAGTTTTGGGATGCTTTTCTCTTTTCTGACTGCTCCTTGAAAAATAACTGTCAAAAACCTTATGAAAGGAATTTACTTCTTGGGAGTAGAAACCTTTCCATTAACCACTATTATAAGCTGGTCCCACAGAAGTTGAGCAACATCATAATGTCGATCAAAGACGACTCCATAAAAGATGTACAGCATGTGTTGAGTCAAGTTATCCATCCCTCGGTTGTATGGTGTAAAGGAGTTGCTAAGAATGGAGTAGACATAGTACCAAATCTTGGGTAGATTCTTCAATTGGATGTCTCTAGTCTTGGTCAAAGGACCTTCATACCCAAGTGATATCAATGCAGCAAACATGACATCATTTGACTCAAACTCATCAAGGTTATGATGACCATTAGAATCAGCTTCAGGAAATCTCAGACGACTTTTGAAATCTTCAAGGTTGAACTCAAAGTCGTAAACTCTATCTCCAGAGGTAAGTTGGTACTGAAAGTAACCTTGTCGGCGAAGCTCTGGAGATTTATGCTTTGGTCTGGTTCTTGAACTTGATGGATCTTGTGGTTGAACAAATCTTATGGTTCTCCACATTTGAAACAAATATACTTCTGCTAGATCTCTTTCAACACCAAGTGCATATGTAAAGGATGGTTGTGAAGAATTCTTGGGACAATTGGGAATCCCGGAGTTGTAAATGGATCTGAGAGAGCTCTGTTGTTTATGATATTTGATGAGTTGCCGACAACTAGGATTTCTTCAATAGTTTCATTCAGAGCAATCTCTTCATCTTGATGAATTTCTTCTTGGTGATCCATTTATTTTAGATTTTCTGATTTATAGAATAAAATGTTAACTCACACAGAAATCAATGTTTGAATAGCAAATAATAAGTTTCATACAAATTATTTATATAAAATTCAAAGAGGTTCACAAAGGCGATCAACTCAGTGTGCTTTATATAAATAATTTGATATGAGAAAATAAACACAGAATAGTTAGATATATATATCCATATATAATCATAGTAAGGAAGTACACAAAGGCGTTCAATTCCTCGTATTTCAAATATTTTGCAATTATATGAATATACAAAGCATTTTGTCACACCACACAAGAAAAATTAGGTTTTTATGAAAAATTAGGGTTTCTGAAAAAAAATTGTTAGAACTAAAAAAATTTTCTTAAGTATAGGAAATAGGAAATGGAACGATCTTGGTGAGATCGTTTTGAGGTTCAACACAGATTTTGGAAAACAAACGATTTTGGAAAGATCGGTTGACTCTTTTCAGAAATGTTTAAGTATAGACACAGATAGATGGGACGATCTTAAATAAGATCGTCTTAACATTTTGAAAAGAATGTTAAGAATGGAGAGTTCAGAGAGACGATCAAGATAAAATCGTTTCAAGGTTTAAGAGAGGAATGGAACGATCTTGAGAAGATCGTCTCATTTTTATTTGTTGGAAAAATGGTTAAGGAAAAAGATAATGGGACGATCTTGATAAGATCGTCTTAAAAAAAAACTTTAGTAAAAAGTAGAGACGAAAAAAAAACTTTTGAGGTGAAGGAAGATAAGACGATCTTGGTGAGATCATTTTGAAAACAAATGTCAAAGTACTTCACTTCTTTTTCAGAAAAGTTTCTAACACTTAGAAATATAAGTTGAAATTATGTCAATTTTCAAAAAAAATTGAGCATAGTTTCCCCTTATATCTGAAAGAATTAGATTTTGAGCAAAACCGTTTTCTTTCGAAATCAGTTACCCATTCAATTTGATTTGAAACAACCTTCAAACACCACACAGCGTTCAGACCCTAAGACGATCCTGACAAGATCGTCTTGGTCTTGGTCTCAGGGGTTTTACAAGTAAAAACAAGTAAGTGGAAGTAAGACGATCTTGGCAAGATCGTCTCATTTCCAAGTCATTTTGGAACCAAGACGATCTTATCAAGATCGTCTTAGAACCAACCCTTACTGGAAAGTAAGAAAACTTTGCCTAGATCGTTCTAACTCCAAACAGTTTAAAACTCAAACAAACATTCCACAAAAATGATTTTAATTAGCACCAAACATATTACAAAGGTATCTCATAACCACAAAACTCAAGAAATTGACGAAAACAACCTAGACCTAAACAAGATCAGTTTAGGTCGTCTTCTATAATGGAACAGGGGAGGTTTTTATTTGAATTCCCAAAAACTCAATTTCAAGCATTTCATCATGTAAAAAGCATACTCATATACCTTAAACATGCTTCTTAAAACATATAATCAACACAGATTTACTAACAGAAGCAAGAATTTCGAATAAATTTGGAAAGATGAGATCTATAAATGAGTTCGAAATCTTACTTGAAGATGAATTATTCAGAGGTTGATGATATGAGATAAAATGATCAGCTTGAAAAACTAAACACAACCCTTGTTTTGATCTTTCAAATAAACCGAGATGATTTTTTGAGAAATTTTGTGATTGAGAGAGAGAGTGATCAAGTGGGTGTTTACGGGAATATGGAAAAAGGAGATGAGAAAAAAATAATCATTCCCTCCAACTTGTATTGGAAGACTTGGATCGGGTCAAGTTGACTGGGTATTGACCCGTTTTCACTAGGTTTGGGCTTGAGAGGATCAGATTTGGCCTTTTGAAGAACTGGGCTTGATGTTTTCAGAAAAAAAATTTGGGCTCACTGAATTTATCAAGACAAATGATAAACAGCTAAACAAAAAATATAGCAAAACAAATAATGAAACAACTAATAATAAAAACAAAATATGGATTTTTATGGATTTTTCATTTTTAATGTTTTTATTTGTTTTTCTAAAAGAAATAAACAATAAGTTTCTCTTCCAATAGTGCAAATACACAAATTCACCCTAGATATTCATGAATTATCCTTTCCCCCCCCCCCCCTCTCAAATATTGCATGATATTTAAGCACATTGCATATAACCATAGCATCAATGTTTGACAAATAGTGAATGAAGAGGAAAGAGATGAAGGATTTGTACAGAACATTCAGAGGCAAGTAAGTGCATTGGTAATGAGCACTTTATTCAAGATTGTTTCTTTGAAAATAAACTCATTCCAGGATCATGTGTTGAGAAGCATCCATGATTAGAATGCCAAACACAGACCTTTATTACCTACAAAACAGAAATTAAGTCTTTTTAGGTACCCACTTTTGAATGGGTCCTTTTGGGTTAGAGGAAACATTCAAGGTATACAAATGGGGTTTTCTAACAAGAGGTTTATTCTTAAAGTTCATCACAATCCCTTTAAAATCAACAATCAATGGTTTGGAAATCACAGTAGAAGATTTAGAATTTATTACAGACCATGGTTTAGCTGTCCAACTTCTTCTAACTGGTGATTTAGCAGACACTTGTGTTTTAGCATTTTGATTGTTGGTTTTCTTGGAAGATTTGATGTTATGTTTCTTTGGGTTTCCAACAGTGAACCAACCATACTGATCTCTATATCTGGTTTTACCATTAGATGTATCTGTGATTAGAAAATCTTTGCTAGACTTTGACATCTTAGGTAAAGAACTAGATTGTGAGTCAACTTTTGGAGCAGTGGTTCTAGATACATATAAAGAATTAACCTTGTTCTTTGAGGTATTTGAAATGGGCTTCTTACTTTTGACAGCTGGTGCATGCTGACCTTTGGGTGAATAAAATGAAGTTGGAGCAATCTTAGACTTAGATTCCTTCTTTGTTTCAATTTTAGGCCTTTTTGGTGAAAGTTTTGCAAGTTCTTTCTCTACTTCAGGTGCAAAAACATGTTCAATTTCCAAAAACTTATCAAGTTCTTTAACAGAAAAATCTGGAAAATAAAATGGTGAAACTTTTTGTTGACCTTTGGGTTTGGAAACAGTTTTGTTTGTTATCTTTTCAATCAATGTTTTTGCTTTAGCTTTAAGATCTTTAGGAATCTCAACCTTGTGCTCTAAATTCACTTTATTTTGGTCAGTTGGGGTGATCACAGGAGAATCAAAAGAAAGTATCTTTTTCACAGATGAATGATTCTTGGCTTTCAAAGCTTGAATTCTTTCTTCAATTTGGAGAAATGATGAGAACATTGAAGCAGACATATCATGAATCTCTTGAGAAGAGATTCTTTCACCCTGCACAGCTTTGTTAGAAATCTCACACTCTTTGGACTGAGTGGAGCAATCAGGAGAATTAAAAACATGCAGCATTTGAACAGGGGTGGTCTCACTTACCTTTGGAGTATGATTTTGAGTTTTCAAATGTTCAATGACCTTTTGTTGAGACTCAATTTTTTATTTTAAACCTTCAATTTCCTTTTCCAATATGGTAGTTGGAATATAAGTTCTTGTTGAAACTGGTTTTAAACAATCCTTTTGAGAATCATTTTCAGGAGTTGAAATGTTGTCTATTTCTTCTAACTCATAGATGGTTCTTTTATGAGTTTTCTTATATGTATCATTTAGAGCAACATAATCAATACCAATTTGATTTGTTTGTGGTCTTTCAACATCATCTGACTCAAAGTCATTCTCAGAAGGTTTTCATCATACAAAGGACCAAGGTCTTCTGTTTGAGCTTTTGCCAAGTGTGTTGGATTCTCATATCCCAACCCAAGAAGAAGTTCTGATCTATCTATCTTTGACTTGTTGTAAAAGGCAGTGAAATCCAGAAGAGGATTTTGTTCAATTTTATAGATTTTCTCTTGGTAAAACAAGATATTTGCTTTCAAATCCTCAATTTGCTTTTTAAGAGTTTCAATTTCAACTCCTTTGAGAAAACAAGTACTGTTTAGATCAGAAATTTGTCGTTCATGTTTTTCACAGTTTGGTTTAAAATCTTTCATTTTATTTGTGAGAAACTCAACATCCGCTTGTGTGAATGGACAGTCTCTTCAAGGTCTTGACATTTATTAGTTAAGTGAGCATTGGGGGAAACAACTTGAGAATTGGTACTTGACAAATGCATTTCTTTCAAAGAATCATAATTCACTTTGAGAGCTTCATGAGCTATTGAGAGTTCAGAAAAATTTTCATTGATTTTATCAAACTCTTGTTTAGCCATTTTCAAATTATTTTTCAATGTAAGGTGTTGCTTTGTCAAAGTATCAGCTGTTGTTTGGACAGACAAGAAATCATCTTTAGAAATGAAATCTACCACACTTGGTTTTGCTTGTGAAGAATTGGATGTTGAAGTCATCAAGCAGTTGACATCTTCAGAAGCAGCAAACTTTGGTAATTCATCCCATATCTCTTTGGCATTATGATCATGATTGATAAAAGAAAAAATTTCATCAGAAAGAGATGGATAGAGATAGGATTTGGCTTGCTTGTCAGCTTGACTTCTTGCTTTTTGAGCATTAGTGAGTTGGTCATTGGTAAGGAGAATTCCAAGGGGATGTTTGAACTGAACTGGACCATCAAGAATTGATTCTTTAATGGAGGCACCATTTGATTTAGTATCAAGAAAATCCATAAATTCGTTTTGCTATTGGACAAAAGAATTTTTGTGAAGAATTGGGGGTCTGATTATTGACATCATTAGATCAATGTTGATTGTTGTCATTGAAATGAATGAACAAAGATTTGGAATTTTGGAAAATAAAATGGTCTAGATGAGATCGTTTTGAAGAAAGGAAACTAGAACGATCTTGAATAAGATCGTTTTAGAACAAGACTTGAAAGAATTTTAAGTATGGAACTAAGGAAAGTAAGACAGTCTTGAGGAGATCGTCTTAGAATTTTGAGTGAAAAATATTCTAAGTAAGAAAAACTTTGGAAAATTTGGACAGAATTTGGATTATGATTGCAGGAAGGTTGAGCAAAACCAATCTCAAATAGATCAGTTACCCAGGAAGTGTGTGATTCCCAATCACAACAACTTCGAATGAACAAACCACAACACACAATTCACACAGAACCAACAAATGCTAGAACGATCCTGGCAAGATCGTTTTTACACCTCAAGTCACAATATCACTAGGACAATCTTGAGTAAGATCGTTTTAGACACAATTAAGCAAAACGGTCTAAGGAGGGTATTTTCTTCAAGAACACAGAAAACGACAAAATAGTCATGCAGAATCACTAATCAGCTCTTTTCTCACTCGTTTTTGAGAGTTAGAACGTGATTCAAAAGCGAAATTTTTCAGAATGAGATCGCGCACAACCTTGGAAACAAAATTGTAGCTCAAATCAACTTAAATTCAAACCCAAAATTTTGGCGATTTTTCCACAATTTCGGAATTTGATGTATATGGTGAATTGGATTATGAAATTGAACACGATGTATCCTAAGGTGATTTAGAATTGATTTGCGATCAAAAAACGGGAAAATTGAGTGTAATTTGATATAGAAAAGATGAAGAACAGAGACGGTAAGTTTTTTAACACGAAATTTGAATTTTGGAACAAAATCAACACTGATCTGTGTAGAATTTGATCTGGATCATCAACAGATTGTTGTTTTGCTCTAATACCAAATGTAAAGTAGAAATATTCGTGTTTAGATGCGGAAGTTAGGTGTTCAACAATGGTGATTAGTGTGTGTAAGTGTGTGTTCTTGAGAGAGAAAGATATGTGTGTGAGAGAAGGTGATTTGATTCAATCAGGGAAAATTGTTAAGTGTTTCTCCAAAAAATTACAGGTAATAAGGATTGAGGGGTTTATATATTACATGGGAAACTTACAAAAGCTCCCCCTCAACCTTATTAAAGTTACATTAAAGTTCATAAACTAATAATACAACAAAGCACTATTTTTGAATCTCTAACAACATTCGATATCACTTTATTCGTGATCATGTCATGAAAGGCGATATCGAACTCTACTTCATTCCTACTTATGATCAACTTGCTAACATCTTTACTAAACCATTGGATGAAACTAGATTCAAATTGCTTGTCAGTAAGTTAGGAATACCAAATGGAGAATCAGCGACATGATCTGTCATGTATGCTAATTCAGCGAGTTTAAGTCAGTCTTGCTCGCTGATCTCAAAGCAATGAAGAGCTTAAAGTCTTCATCTAGTCCAATAGTAAACGGTTATGGGTAAGACTTATAAAATCTGTTGATCCATGTTGCTTTGGGAAAAAGCAAACTAAAAGCAATGAAGAGTTAAAAGTCTTCATCTAGTCCAATAGCAAACGGTTATTGGTAAAGACTTATAAAATCCGTTGATCCTTGTTGCTTTGGAAAAAAGCAAACTAAAAGCAATGAATATCTAAAAGTCTTCATTTAGTCCAATAACAACCGGTTATTGGTAAAGACATATAAAATCCGTTGATCCCTGTTGCTTTGGAAAAAAGCAAAATAAAAGCAATGGAGAGTTAAAAGTTTTCATCTAGTCTAGTAGCAAACGGCTCTGGTAAAGACTTCTAAAATCCATTGATGGCTAACAGTTTGCCAAAAACTGTATCAGCGACCAATTGTTATTCATGAAGTCGCTGATAAAATATAGGGATGCTGAAGTAAATGTTTTTAATAAATACTAAATGCTTTCACTAAATATTATTTCCATAGTAAGTAAGACATGGTACATTTTTGAAACTAATGTTTTTAAGAGTAACTATGTGAGTGACGTGACAAATTTTAGACCATATCTTCTTAATTTTCAAACTAATAGGTCTCTTTTTTTTTCTTCCTTGAATACGTCACCTGTCCACTTGTGTCTGTCACTGTGCATCTGACTGACACATACGGCGCACACTCGAGTATTTGTGGATAAAATTTCTTTTCCTTTACACGTTACTCACAAAATAATTTTATATTAGATATGTGTACGTATCTTATACATATATATATATATATGACAGTTGTTAAATACTGCTATTTTACACTTTGAAAAAGATGAGAGAGAAAACTGTTTTGTCTTTTCACTTGACCAATCATGGTCCACCACCATACCCTATATATACAAACTCATATTCACTTTTTCAATTTTCACGCTTCCACATAACTATTCATTTTCTCTCTAATATTACTCTCTTAAATCTGTCCATCTTCTTTCGTAAGTTTCTTTCAATCTTCATCAAATCCCAAACAATAACAATGGCATCTTCATCCGATATCCCTCAACAACAAGAAAATGTTGAGATTCCTTCTTCTTCTTTCGCCGCCGTACAAAATCCATCGGTTCCTGAACAACAAGTTCAAGAACAAACTGCTTTCGCTTACATTAAATTCTCCCATATACACTCCTGTAAATGTAACCAAATCTTCCAAAATCTCTTTCTCTCTTTCCCAAATTGTTGTGAAATCCAACAATCACATTGGCACATCTGAGTTGCCAAGAGATTCAAAAGGATACAAGCCCATGTTGGACTTTATCCATGCTTCTCCAGCCAGTTATTGCATCTTGGCTGGCCCAGAATAGATATTTGTTCATCTCCTTCGTGAGTTTTGGTGGACATGTGAGAATGATGATGGATCCAAGTCCATCACCGATACTGTTCGTCAAGGGGCGAAATCTATAACCATTACTCTGGCATCTCTTCGCCAAACTCTATGATTTCCTCAAGAGATCGATGAAAATAAGTTTATAGAGGCAGCAAGTGATTAGGATTGGAAGGTGTGGTTACCTTCCATTGGGTATAATTATAATCTGAAGACTCTTCCAGCGATCCCAAGCAACCCATTGAAGCAGAATCTCCCTAGGATCTGGAGGGTATTGTTAACTCATGTGATCCAATGCATGGGTGGAAACTCTGGATCTTATAATCAAGCATCAACAACATCGATGCCTATGATCCACGCACTAGCTGAGGGGCGATTTGTTGATTATGCCCAGCTGATCTTCAATGATATGAAGAACAAGATGAGCATGAACAATAGGTCACATACAGTGCCTTTTGTGAGAATATTCTTTCTTAACTTCTGGGAGGCACTGGGTGAAGAATATGTATTGCCGAATGCTGCCACGATTCCTATAGCGAGAGTGGGTCACAATATATACAAGCAGCCTGCTGAACACTTGGTTGCTCGCCTCAATGCACATATGAAAGAGGTACTCTTCTCTCTAAACTCTTCTTTATACCCTAAAGACAGCGACTGGGAGATAGCACTTCTTTCTAATGAAGTGGCTAATACGGTCACTGTGGACGCCGAAATGCCTTCTGAAGCTGGTTCGTTGGTAAACCCCCCCAGCGACCTCCAAAGCCTCTAAAAAGACCAAAAGCAAATCTAAGGCAGCGTCCTCAACTCAAAATCTACAATCTTCACCCTCCGCTGACGTCCCAAAACGTAAGCAGAGTGTACCAAATGGCAAACCAAAGGTTAGGAAGTCCTCAGCGCCCATGGACGATAGTACCCAAGCCACCCCATCAGCAGTCTCCCAATAGACTGTTGACGAGTTTAATGGGAACAGCAGGAAGCCACCTCAAATTTCTATAGGAGAGGTTGGTGAAGATATTGGGTCACCCCAACCTACTAGAGGTCTAAGTCCAATTCCACCCCTAAATACTTCCCCTTCTTCTCAATTACCCTATGAGTCGTTGACAGCAGCCAGATCACAGGTGATGCGAGAGTCAACAAATTCTATGGCCGATGATGTCTTGGTGCAACAACACACTGAGACTGAGGCACCAGGTTTCTTTCTCCAAATCTCTGTAAATATCTCAGAAACTGTGTGTGCAGGGACTGAGACAACTGCTCTTAATGAAATGGAAGTTGATGATGAAGATCTGGGCAGTGAGTTTGATCTCCAAGATAATGATGTTGCATTCACACTTGCTGCCGCAGAAGAAGTTGAAGACGAAGAAGCAATTGTTAGTGGTTTATTGGAGGTTGACACGGGCTATCTGTTACTTTCTTCACCACCCACTGATTTGAAAATAGTCCAGTATCACTGCCAGCTATGCGTTCTCCTCCCTCTTACTCTCCAAGGCCCACTGTCTCTTATGAACCAATTGGGAATTTTGGAGACTATATGCCTCCCCTGGATGATGATGAACTCCTTCGAAGAATGGATATTTGTTTAAGGCACATTCTTAAGGCTGATGTCTGTGAGGAGGAAAGCGAACTTGATGATGAAATCATCATGGAAGTGCCACCATTGCACCATCCAGACTTTTTCAAGGTTCCTTGTTCTCAATATCCTGTCTCTTTGAAGGATCTTAAGGTTCCTTCTGCTGATGAAGAGCTTACTAGTGCCTTTACATCTATAAATGTGCCTGGACTTGATTATGTTGAAACCCGTCAGCTCCACGAATTATTGAGAAGAGTTCAGATTTGTCAAAGCCAAGGGAATAGGCATGGTTATCTGTATGGATGGTTGGTTAACAAAATGGCTAACATGGGTTCTGGGCGCTGGCCAAGTTTGATGAGCTTGTTGGCAACAACACTTTGCAAGATGAGATTGTTGAACTGAAGGATAGGGTATTTGTTATCACCAAGAAACAACATGCTCACACTCTATCAAATGAATATCTTTTCAAGAGAAATCAAACTCTATTGGACCATAGTATGAAGAGAGTCAACATCTCAAACTCTCAAGTATCTGCATCGCTGGACAGGCTAAACAATGATGTTTCTAAATCAGCCCTTAAAGAAGTTGTGCCAACACTTCTTGAACTTTCCCAAACAAACATTCTCTTTACCGCCCACCTTCGCCATCTCTATAACAAAGTTTCCTCCTTTTCTGCCACTCAAGATGATTTTCACACTTCTATCACCCAGGAAATCAATTCTCTCAAAGAGAAACTTTTCTCTCAAACACCATTCCAGGTTGCTGTTGACAAGCAATTACTTGAAGAATCTGTCAACAGAACCAAGAAACTTGAAACATAGGTGGGCACCCTTAAAGGTATGATGGGTGAGATGCTGGGACTTCTAAAGAAATAGAAGGTGGAAGCAGCAAGCTCCTCAGCTGCTTCCAAGGGGGAGAAAATTTTTTAAGAAGCCCCAGCAACCCAAAATGATAATGTTGAAAATGCTCCCCAAGTTGAAACTGGTGAAAAGGCTGAGATGGTTGATGAACCAGCAGCAAGTGTTGAGGGGGAGCAAACTGCAATGTTGAGGGGGAGAAAGCTGTGAATGTTGAAAAAGTGGTTGTTGCTGAGAGTATGCCAGCGAGACCAATTAATATTTCTTCCTTCAAACCAACTCCTGAGTTCCACGCTGCCCTTGTAAAAAAGTACGATGTTAAGGGTAAAGCAGTTGTGGCTACTCAAAGTAAGCCACCCAAGGTTCCAACTTCAACTAGGCAACAACAAGAAAAGCTAATGTCTGGAGGTTTCCCCAAGCCAACATCAGCCCAAACAACTGCTGAACTTACTCCTGAAGAGGTTGTACTTCAAGAGGAGCTAAAAAAAGAAAAAGAGAGAAGAGGATCTCTCTCAAAAATTTATAAATGAGCAGGTTGTTAGTGAAGAATTAAATGATGCTGATGATGAAGTAAAGATGATGTCTCAGCAGACTGGTGGTCTTGAAGCACTCAAGAAGAAAGAGGAAGAGTTCTTTGCCAATAGGATGAAAAACTTTGAAGAAGGTCAAAGGCTTTACCTCAAATCAAGAGAAATAAGGCAGAAGAAAGAGGAGATCATGTCAGTCAAGGTCACTCTTTCTCAACAAGGGATGAATCTTAGCCTTCAAAGAAAAGGTGTGCCCAAGTTGTATAAACTGGAAAATGTTACTAAAGATACACTTGGGCCAACTGAATGGATTGAAATCTACAAGTTGGTCAAGGATAAGACAACTATGACTTATGAACCGTTGATCGAGATGGCGGGTGAGCAGATAAAGCATACTCGCAAAATGGAACAAAAATACAAAGTCAAAGACTCCCTGCTCAGCTCTGCAAGACATCTAATCCTCCTCCCCCACAACAACCAAGAAGTGGTGTGAAGAGATAAGCTTCTGGTTCTCAAGTTTCTTCTCATCTTCCCACTATACTTAGAGCAATTCCCAAATCAGATATAGATGAGGAGCCACGGCTGAATGTAAGAATGCCTTCAAGAACACTCTTCATGGATGGTGTATATGATGATAAGCTGGGAGGCTTCTGTTTTTGTAATTTCATGGTCATGAACTCTTTTTCAGGACCAATGAAATAGGCATTGCTTCTTCGACCTTTCTTGTGAAGATAAGGAAATATTGCATCAAGTCCTCAAACAATCACGAGTTCATTAAACTAATTGATCAAGAGTTGATGAAGCCTGAGAGACAAAAAGATGTTGAACTCATCAAGGCCAAAGAAGAATGTCAGTGGGAGTAAATAAGTCTTGTAATTTTTTTTATTGTAATGTTGTATTGTAAAAATGTTTGTCATAATATCAGCATTCCCTCATTCCACTTGTTATTCTGATTACTTTAAGCGACTCATACTCAGCTAAGTCTCCTCAGCGAATAGGGGGAGATTGTTGAGTCATGGATTCGCTAAGAGACTCAGCGAGCTCTCAGCGACCTCTATTATCTTCGAGTTAAAGGATAAGTTCAATGACTCACCGCCATGTTTTGTAAGTCAAATATGGGCGGGAAAGTGAAGATAAGAAGGATGGTCCCAAGGACACGTGTTGCAAGATCAAAATAAAGCCATGCGACCTTGTACCGATTTGGTACTAAGGAGTTTCTCTTTCACGCCGTTTTGGGAAACAAACAAGATGAAGAAAGTAGAACCCTGCAGATCTGAACCATCCTCCAATAGATGGTTGACAACCTTTATGTGTCAACATCTATTGGGTTGTCATGTGATTCTCATCTCTGCCTATATAAAGAATCACTTGACCTAGCCACAACTCTTGTTGGTTTGTTCTACAATTGTCAATTTGTGTGTTTTTCTTTCATTGAAGAATAGCTATGTTTTTGTGCGTGCAAAACTTAACAAGTATTTTTCTCTTTTCTTTCCTTTTAAACCGACCATGTATTCACTGTTTAATTAATAATACATATGATTAAACGTGTTTACATTCTTGTCTTATATTCTTAATATTGTTTACATTAGTTGTGTAGTTACATAATCGTTGCAAACTCGGGACTTTCATTATCATTGGATATAAATGCTTCTGACCCATAAACAACGACTCGACCAGTACTTGACCCAAACAGACCCGAAACATCAAGATTATTCCAACAGTTAGGGATGTGCATGGTCCGGTTTGGACGGTTTTAGCCAAAAATCTCAACCAAACCAATATATACGGTTTCACGATTTTACAAACCAATCCGTCCAAATTGTTATGTGGAACCAAACCAACTAAAACCAATTAATCCAGTTTGGTTTGGACGGTTAAACGAGTTTTTATTTTTTGAAATTAAATGTATATAAGCATAAAATAATACGTAGCTTCTAAGATTCGATATCATGACATAACAAAATATTCATAAGTCTTATAAGAATAACAAACATAAAAATAAAAGATTTGATATATATCATGTCTCAACTTTGACAAATAATAAGTATATACAATTTACATTATTGACTATTAATATAAATATAAACTTACATTTATTAAAAGTAAATGGTCTGGTTTGATTTTACCGAATTGTATAATATCTAAAACCAAAACCAAACCATACAACTGGTTTACGGAAAAAACAAACCGACAATTTAAAATTTAGATTTAAAACCAATCAATCCGTCCAAATACAGTAAGTAACTGCTCAGTGCCGCCTTCCGCGGGTTTTGAGCCCCAATACTACGATAATGTATGGGGGAGGTTAAGATGTAGGCAGACCTTACCTCTACCTAAGTAGAGAGGCTGCTTCCAGTTTCTACCTAAATGGTAGAAAAGGCCCTCCAACCTTTGCATGGGATAAGGATCGAACCCATGACCTCTGTCTTCAGAGACAAGGGTGTTTACCACTGATCCAACAAATACCTCGGTTTAAATGGTTTATCCGGTTTGAGCCAAACCATGTACATCACTACCAACAGTTACAACAAACATCATTCGGTATATACATACTATCAACATTCTTGTATAGTTTATTACACTTTGATGCAATAGACAATATGTCATTTTGACGGTAGATTAAAAGCCAAAGGGTTCACCGAAATAACAAAAAGCAACTTTATTCTTTCCTGATTTGTTCTTTTTCATTCAAAGTACAACGTTATGTTTTCTTTCAAAGTACAACGTTAAGAAAATCTTGAGTTAGAAGGAGTAGTTTTTCTACACCTTTTATCGACCTACAGTTGGGCCCTTTATTTGTAGAAATTAATTCAATTTGAAAGTAAACCTTGAACTGTACATGGTTCATTAATTCACTATTAGATGTTTTATTTTTTATTTTCAATAGGCAAAAAGAATAATACGACAACAATCATAGTCGTTATCGTGGTAGTCATAGCTGTCATAATAATTGCTTCATTTTATATCTTTATGAGATTGAGGAAGAAGAAAGCAGCTCCCCGACCTCTGCCCAAACGAACTATTGAGAGTAACTCCCAACTCCAAATTCATAATAGACCACTTGTTTACGTTTATTATAGTGTTGTGAAACACTTCTAACTACTCTTTTATTCCACTAGGCGAAACTATTGATATTGGCACCGTTGAATCTTTACAATACGACTTTAGTCCAATTAAAGAAGCAACAAATGATTTTTCGGAAGAAAATAAGCTTGGTCGAGGTGGATTTGGAGCAGTTTACCGGGTATGAGAAAATTGAAATTTATAGATATTTTAGAATTTGGAATCTTGATAGTAATCTAAAGTTGATAGATGCTTTTAAATTATACAAGTGTACAGGGTACATTAAGAGATGGACAGGAGATAGCAGTGAAAAGACTAGCAAACGATTCTGATCAAGGTGATATAGAATTCAAGAATGAAGTTATGCTAGTTGCGAAGCTTCGACATCGTAATCTAGTTAGGCTGCTCGGTTTTAGCATAGAAGGGAGTGAAAGACTTCTCATTTATGAGTTTTTACCAAATGCAAGTCTTGATCACTTTATATTTGGTAAGTTTTTGAAAGTCTTGTTATATTAATTGATTAACAATGTTTGACCAACATATTGTGGTAGCAAATGATGCTTTGTCCTACTGAGTATTCTTACTAACACTTGGATCATCATGGTGATATAGATCCAACTAAACGGACACTTCTTGATTCGAAAAAGCGATACGACATCATTATAGGGATAGCCAAGGGGCTATTATACCTTCATCAAGATTCCCGTTTAAGGATAATTCATCGTGATATGAAAGCAAGTAATGTGTTACTAGACGCCGAAATGAACCCTAAAATTGCAGACTTTGGCATGGCAAGATTATTTAAACCAGAGGAAACTCAAGGTGACACGAGTCGGATTGTTGGAACATAGTAAGTACACTTAATTTAAGACTAATTTCATTGCAAGAAAATTAATATTTAGAAGTTTTGTTACAATTTGTGAGGTCAGGCGGAGTGCCCCCAATTTTATCTTCCATCTCTTTCTTTCTTTTTCACATCATTCACCTCTCATTCATCTCTAATCATAAGGAACGTATGCCCATATATTATCATTTCCCATCCTCACCCTTTATTTAAATTTAAGATAAATAAAATAAAGAGAGAGTGTGTAAAGGTAAAGATAAAAGACCTTGAGAGAGTGAGAACGAGATGGAGTCACTACCTTGCAGTATAACATGCACTCCGTGTGCCCTAAGTCACTCGGGGATGCAATAGTTGTGGTTCTAATTGTCTTTACATAATTAGTCATTACCTTTTGTAATTTCCAACTTTACTCTGTAGTCATTACGGTTATTAGAAGCAAGAAAAAGTTACATTGATAAAAATCATGGAAATCATAATTAGCAATGTTTATGAGGTAACAAAAAGGCCGTATTTTGTTAGTTGTTATTGCAAATTGATAACATAATACACTTTATATATATATATATAGGACGAACTGTCTTATATGCGATTATATTTCAAAATAATCAAGATGCATATGAGTTTGCTGACTGCTTGCCCGTTTTATGCCCTCTTATAGCGGGTATATGGCACCAGAATATGCCATGCATGGCCAATTCTCTGTGAAATCAGACGTTTTTAGCTTTGGAGTGTTAGTGCTAGAGATGGTAACCGGGCAAAAAAACCAATGTTTTCAGAGTGGAGAATGCACTGAAGACCTTCTTAGCTTTGTAAGTACCAAAATTCTACTCCTACTACAAAACTCTGTTTTTATTGTATTTATAACAAATATGTTGAATCTCTTTAAGGCATGGAAAAGCTGGAAGAATGGGACGACTTCAGATATGATCGATCCCATATTGAAAACTGGAACGGATTCATCGCGTGACATCATTAGATGTATTCACATTGGGTTGTTATGCGTTCAAGAAAATGTTAATGACAGGCCAACCATGGCTTCAGTTATTCTAATGCTTAATAGCTTCTCAATCACACTTCCCATGCCATCTGAACCTGCGTTTTTCATGCATAGTAACATTGATCCTGAAATGCCACTCCTCCGGGAATATAGTTCTTCAACGGAGAGCAGTGGTTTAGAAAAATCCAAAATATCAAAATCAAGATCAAGGTCATCTCAATTCTCCGTAAATGATGTTTCAATATCCGATTTTGTTCCTAGATAAGTATTGTGCATGACATAGCTGTGTTATACTCCAATCTTTTAGTATCCGTTAAGAACTTGGATTTCATTCTACAACTTAATGTTGCTTGTTTGGAATTAATTAAGATACACATTTAGACGTGCACATTGTATCCTAATTTTATGTTTCATTTTCCTATTTTACTTTCTTAAGTAGTTTGGTGTTTATATTTATAGTATCATGCGCTCCTGCCAACTTAATTATGGGTTTTTGAGAAATACCACACTTATGGTTTATATAGACGTACTCCAGTTCACAGTAACTAAGATCACATGACAAGACTTCAACAGAAATTCATCTGAGTCCATCTTCTTAGGTGCAAACTCGATCCTACAATAGAAATTAGTAGTGTAAGAAATTAATAGTTTCGAGTCGGAGCCAACTGAGCTTATATGTAAGAAAAAATTCATACAATAGAAATTCATCTGAGTCCATTATCTTCTTTGGTGCAAACTCGATCCTACAATGGAAATTAATTGTAAGAAACTAATGTAGTTTTGAATTGAACCAATTGTAAGAAACTACAGTATATATAAATTATTGTAGTGATAGATATATATGTCAAAATTAACTAAGATTACATGACAAGTCTTCAACAAAAATTCATCTGAGTCCATTATTTTCTTAGGTGCAAACTCGATCGTACAATAGAAATTAATTGAAATTAATTGTAAGAAATCAGAACCAATTGAGCTTATATGTAATAGATAGTTTTACAGTATGTATAAATTATTGTAGTGATAGACATATATGTATCAAAATTGATGATGCTGACTTGTGGTAAAATATTACTCACTCATATTTGACTTGTGGTGTATCATGCATTTGACCAAAGAAGTGAAACTAGTTGTACCCCACACTGGCATATTAGATGTCCAGGCATAGTAAACTAAGAGGGCACATCCAGTCATCTCATAAAAATTGAGTCGTGAATTCGAAAACTGAGTAGCGAATTTAATTCAAGTTGTGATTTCGAAAAATGTGTAGCAAACGTAACAGAAGTGTTTGATCATACGATATATTTAGACCAACACAAAGAACGTACAAAATATAAGTTCAATAAGAATCTTTTCTAAAACCCATTATATTGGTTTTGGCTTTTACAACACTCGTGGGAAAGTGAGACATAAATGTAGGACGGAAACAGAAAAGAGGCACTATTGTCCAACAAAAATAACCCATTCACATAGAAATCAACAAAGAATATATATGTGATTGCTTTTCATCCTTGCGTATTGATTTGGTTGCATACCTTTCTTCTTCTTCTGACCTAGTCAATACTCAATATGAAAGTTGGTTTCCTATATATTTATGACCCAACTCTTTAAATTCACAATTATATATCTTTTCTTCATTAATTCATCAACCTTAACCAAAAAAAAAAAAAATGCTCATACTCAACATAAAACTACTTATATGGACTTCTTTTATGTTCATATATTTAGTCAATACAACCACCTTGGCTCAACCCGAATTCGTTTCCTATGACTGTGTTGAAGATTTTAACTATACAATAAACAGCACATATAGCAGAAATCTTGACACAACCCTCTCCAGACTACCAAGCACCAATTCCGGTTTTGGTTTCTTCAACCGGTCCACTGGCCAAGGAAACGATAGAGTCAACTCAGTCGCCCTATGTCGAGGTGATGTCAATCCAGATGTTTGTCAAAGTTGTCTAAATGACTCTATAGTTAAGTTACGTAGTATTTGCCCGAACACAAGGGAAGCAATAGGGTACTACGACTATTGCATTTTGAAATACTCCAACCAAACTATATTGCGACAAACTTGGTTCAGGTTTTACGTGTTTTCAGCTGACCCTCAAAATACTAGTAATGTGGATCAGTTCAATGGAGGTCTAAGACCATTACTAACTAGCTTGAGAGAGAAGGCTGCGGGTGGTGGACCGTTACTTAAATTTGCCACAGGGAGCACAAGTGATGTACCCGATTTCTTGACTATATATGCGCTTGTTCAGTGTACTCCTGACTTGTCGGAAACGGATTGCAATTCGTGTTTGGAGGATTCGATAAATAAGATTCCCGATTTTATGAATGGGAACACTGGTGGGAACATTCTTAAACCGATGTGTAATTTTAAGTATCAGGCATCTCGGTTTTTTAACGAGAGTGTCAGCCCATCACCACCACCTGTTTTACAACCACCTCCGCCACTTCAACCACCACCGCCGTCACCACCAGGTATGCTTTCAAGTTTCAACTATATGACTTTTTGTGGTACGATGTTTGTATGATATGTGTCCTTTATTCCAAATTAAAGTTACTATCGAGTTGTTTGGATCAAAACAAGTAAGTGAAACCTTCATACAATCAACATTACTAGTAATTATGCATAATTAAATATGAACTTTATGTATTTAAAATAATTAAATCACAGAAAGCAATATATGAACAACATCTCATTTGGCTAGGATAGAATAGGCTTTGAAGCTAATGCCATTTCTTTAGCCGTTTTTGGTTTGACTCAAATTGGTTAGTATACTACACATAAAGGAAGAAACTTAAATAGACACAAAATATTCAATTCCATTCACTAGAAGATGATGTGCATCAATCACGTACGGTTCTTTTAAGCATGTGTCACATTAATTTCTAATATTTTTCTTGAATATAGACCTCACAATATATAGAACTAGAAAATAAGTGTAATAAAAAAGGGTTTATATCAGGTTTTTTCTGCAAGTTAAGAAGGCTAAAACCGGGATAAAACGGGCTTAGGCCAGGGTAAACCGGAATAAGGTCAACTTGAACTGATTTTGGACCAAGCTTTGAACCGGTCATCGAATACTTTCGGACTAAAGGTGATAAGGTTGGATAGGCCCAGTCCAGTTTTAATTATTAGGATCGAATTATTTGTATTATATCATTGACATAAGTTTTTTTTTCGATAAAATGAACATATGAAGTTATTATATGATCATATACATAACTAAAATTGTTCAGAGTCTTTGTAAAAAGTTTTACGTAAAAAAAGGTGGTCGTTAAATAAATTACTAGATCAGTTTATTTTGACTATTATTACAAACAAAGTCTTCCCACAAAGGCACTTATGTCATTGTCAAAAAGTTATTCATTTGACTTCAAACCCTCAAATATAAGAATGGTGCGAAAACACGCATGTGTCTGTCAAGCGTGTATATGACATTTAAAAAGATGACCAACTCGTTTAATAATATTAATAATAATAAAATAGACCGGTCGATTTATTTATTAATTTTTATTTTATAAACATAATTTTCTTTTCAGGGTTTATCCACATAATTTTCATCATACTTTCTGCATATGATATTAACATATATGGTATATAAGTATACATATATAATGAAACTGACTTAAAACGTTCAACATTAATATATGTAACAGATTAAAATATAAAATTATGAAAAGACATCAAAGTATTTTATAGATATCAATTGTTAGAAAAATACTATATCCTATGAGGGAAGGTGGTGGTGTTCTGCCATATAGCTAGGAAATTTGAGTTTTTGTTTCCTTGTGCAATAGTCCATGCGATTTCATTTGCAACTGAATTTAGAGGTTTTTTAGAGGCCAATTACCTAATCCTTAGCATCCCATGAGATTTTACAATTTTTTAGAATCTTGGCAGTGGTTGAACTTGCTTCAACACTACTGATTCTACAGTTTCTACTACATGTGAACATTAAAATAAAGTCAAAGACATAGAGGTGGCAATTTTTAACCCGTTTGCATAAGTATAGGTCCATTTGGGTTGCATTTAATCCAAACAGTTCAAGTAAAGAGAAGTTCCAGAAAGGGGAGTGGGTCAAACAATCAGATTAACAATCTAGTAATATATTTACAACCCAGCCCGATCAGGATACTTTTACCCTTATAAAAATACATATTTCAACTCAAACACAGTTTGACCCATTAACTGACCAACCCATTTGAGCACATCAATCAAGACATAAATATAATAAACATAAACATGACTACATGAGACTCTACTGTTGGTTTTTTTTAACTGACCAACCCATTTGAGCACATCTCTGGGAAACCCTCCCACTTCCTTCCTAACTTGTTGGTTTTTTTTAATCGACAACATTCTCTTGACATAGAACAGCAAGAGTAACTTGTTCTAGACCTTTCACCGACTTTGAGCATTTTTGTTTGTAGAAATGGATTCCATCTAATAGTGGATCGTCAATTGGAAAATGTTTCGAACTTTGAGTACATGCATCGTTCACTATTAACTATCTTGGTTTATACAGGCAAAAAGAATAATATGACAACAATCATAGTAGTTATTGTGGCAGTCATAACTACCATAATGATCGTTTCACTTTGTATCTTTCTGAAATTGAGGAATAGGAAACCAACTCCCGGACCTCTGTCTAACAAAACTAATCAGAGTAAGTTCCAAGTTTGCAACTCTAATTTCATACAAACTAATTGTTTTCGTTCTTATAGTATTACGAAAAACTTATAACTCCTCTTTCTTTCCACTAGACGAAACTAAGGATATCGGCACTCCTCCATCTTTACAATACGACTTTAGTACAATTAAAGAAGCAACAAATGATTTTTCTCAAGAAAATAAGCTTGGACAAGGTGGATTCGGAGCAGTTTACAAGGTATGAGAAGACTGAAATTGTTAGTTATACTTTAGAATTGAGAATCTTCATGGTACTTTAATGTTGATAGACACTTTATTTTATATAAATACATATAGGGTACCTTAAGAGATGGACAAGAGATAGCTGTAAAACGACTAGCAAGGGATTCTGATCAAGGTGATGTAGAATTCAAGAATGAAGTTTTGTTAGTTGCGAAGCTTCAACATCGTAATTTGGTGAGGCTGCTTGGTTTCACCATACAAGGAAGTGAACGGCTTCTCATTTATGAGTACTTACCAAATGCTAGTCTTGATCACTTTATATTTCGTAAGTTTTTGTTTTATAAATCAATTAACGATATTTGACCAACATAATGTGATAGCAAATGATGCTTTATTAGTAATGTTACTAATATTCACATCGTCATGGTAATATAGATCCAACAAAACGAACATTTCTTGATTGGAAAAAACGATACAACATCATTAAAGGGATTGCGAAGGGGCTATTATACCTTCATGAAGATTCCCGTTTAAGGATAATTCATCGTGATATGAAAGCTAGTAACGTTTTGCTAGATTCCGAAATGAACCCTAAAATTGCAGACTTCGGCATGGCACGATTATTTAAACCAGAGGAAAGTCAAGGTGACACGAGTCGGATTGTTGGAACCTAGTAAGTACATTTTATTTACACTAATTTCCCTTACACTGAAATTTAATGTATAGTCACTTATTTATACTTCTTGAGTGATTTAAAACAACTAATTGACAAAAATGTGTTCTGGTTGTCTTTACCGAATTAGTAGTTTACTTGTTACCCTGTGAAACTTTCCAAGGAATTTTTCCAAAATTTCATATATATATATATATATGGGGATGGGAATATAAGGCTGTCGGGTATCTAAGCTTAGGTGTAGAACACTTACATATTATTTTTTTAATCCATAAAAATCATGGGGGCCCATGCATTTATTCATTAAACACGAAATAATAAAATATTAGTATGTGAGGAGTTCCACACCTAAGCTTAGGTGTCGGACAGCCTTATATTCCCTTTTCCATATATATATATATAAGCAAAAGAATTTTACATACATTCAAATCATGAAAAACGATAATTAGCAATGTGTATATGGTAAAACAAAAAAGGACATATTATATTGAGATATTATTGTAATCAATTACATGGTTGCTAATGACAAATGTTTTCCCACTTTGTGGCCCGTTACAGCGGATACATGGCACCAGAATATGCTTTGCATGGCCAATTCTCAGTAAAATCAGATGTGTTTAGCTTTGGAGTGTTATTACTAGAGATGGTAACCGGTCAAAAAAATCAAAGTTTTCGTAATGGAGAGAGCATTGAACACCTTCTTAGCTTTGTAAGTACTCCAAACTCTTCCACCTACGACAAACAAGCATATATACACCAACAAAGTCATAATCTTTCTACGCAATCGTTTCCTTGCTAAACTCTGTTTTTATTGTAATGTGTGTCCCTTGAAACAAAATTGTTAAATCTCTTTTAGGCATGGAAAAGCTGGAAGAATGGGACAGCATCAAACATGATCGATCCTCTATTGACAACTGGATCAGGTTCATTACGTGACATCATTAGAAGTATCCACATTGGGTTGTTATGTGTTCAAGAAAATGATATTGATAGGCCAACCATGGCTTCCGTTGTTCTAATGCTTAATAGCTTTTCAATCACACTTCCAATGCCATCTGAACCTGCATTTTTCATGCATAGTTACACTGATCCTGAAATGCCATTCATTCAGGAGTTTAGTTCTTCAACGGAGAGGAGTGGTTTAAGAGAATCCACAATATCAAAATCAAGATCAAGATCGTCTGAGTTCTCCGTAAATGATGTTTCAATATCAGATTTTCTCCCTAGATAAGTGTATAGTTTGAATGGCATATGTTGTGGTATACTAACATTATTTTAGTTTCCATTAAGAATTTGATTTAATTTACAATTTGATGTTGCTTTTTGAGAACAACTATACACATTTGGATGTACTTCTACTAACTTATAAGGCGTGAAAATGGTTGATACTTTATCATTGTTCTCTTCCTTGTGTATACGAGAGATAGTGCCCGCGTGTTGCAGCGGTAAGATGGTGGGGTGGTAGGTAATAGGAGGTGATAAGGCATAGAGTGTGATAACCAAATGTCTTATCCGTACGCCCTCGAATTTGAAAATTCGTCGAAAGTATATCGAATGACATTTCTAATGAAAGAGTACTAAATTTTAAGAACACCCACACAATTTTTATAATTTATCGATATACGGTTTTTGAGATAAAAGATCTTAAATAAATTAGAGGAATAAAATAATTTATGGAGGAGAGAGAAAAAATGAGTGTTTGAGATTTGAGAAGAAAGAGAAAAATGAGTAGTTAAGATTTAAGGGTATTATAGGTATATTAAGTAGAGATGCTTAAATTAGTGAATAAAAAAGAGAGACAATTTAGGTACTTCAATTCATCTTTTGAGAATTTCAAAAAAAATGGGTCCTCCTTTATAATACTCCCTTCGTCCCAATTTAAATGTCCAAATTTGACTTGTTGAGTCTTTTTTCTCTAACTTTGACCGTAAATATATTTGTTTTCATAATATAATAACTAATGAAAGTTATATCAATAAAAAATACATGTGAAGCTCAATCTAATATATACTTTACATCAACTATTGTATAACACATACAAAATAATTTACGGTCAAAGTTGCAAAAGAAAGACTTCAAAAGTCAAAATAGGACATTTAAATTGAGACGGAGGAAGTATAGTATTAGAAGTATTAGATGTATGCATGTTAAATTGAGTTTGGGTATTTGCAAAAAGTCATTCTCTATCCTTGTAATGGTTGAAATAGGCATGTGTGGTCGGGTTGACGCGTTTTTCTATAAACTATAAGTTGGGAGGCTTGTGTCTTTTGGGGAAAAGTAGCGGGTTTAATCTCTAACATGGATGCATCGAATATAGGTGGTAGCTTAAAAGGACTAGAATTAGAAGGGGTTCAAAAAACAAAAATAATAAGTAGCTTAAGGAATCACTTATTGAAAAAATGAAAAAAAGAAGCTCGTCAGAAGCAAATTTATCTACGCTCCAATGAACTGTAACCAATATTATATGACAATCCTTCAACAAAACTTCAATTAGGACTGTTTTGTTCGATGCAAATTCATTCTAGATTGAGATGTATAAGAAACTAATGGTTTTAAATTGGAGCCCTATTGGTTTATACGTTGAAGATTGTGTTGGGCTGAATATCGATCCAATTAAATTTATAATTGGAGGATGTCTGGTAGGGAGAAATGACCCATGAGAAATGAAGTAAGGTCAGTTCTTTTGATTTCCATTGAAATTGTAGGGAAATGAGATTTCTTAATGAAGGCTTTAATTATCAGTGTCTCTGAGGTGAGAAATTGGTGAGCTTAAGAAGGTGGTGTCTTATCCAATCACCACTGCTGTTCAAAAGAAGGTAATGTCTTAAATGTTAAACGCTAACTACTATTTACTAATTCGCTGTTGAAAAGAAAATTAAACAAATATACATTGATGTTCAAACCTGCCATCTATAATTTGTAGCTATCTATTTTTGCGACCTCCTAGTTGTTTCATTTAACCTCTCCTGAGTCATGACATTTGATTACAACTAACAGTAAGATTGAACTACTGGGCATATAATTTTTGATTTTTGGCTAATTTTATTGCTATGGACTCTCACTTTGATTGTTTAAACTTGACACATATAGGATTTTTATCATCCTGGATGCTTTTGCATGTTTTTTTTTTAAGTTACAAACTTGTACTTTTTTAGATTTGAATGTCACTATATATATTAAGGATTATGAGAACTAGAACTATAGATTCGTACAGTTTCATCTAAGTTTCTGTTTGGTTTAGGATGTTAACATTTAAATTTCCAAATAGTCTAGATAAAACTTTTGACTCTTTTATATTACAGTGCAACATGTATTGCCCAAAAGAGAATAGACGAATTAATGCAAATTCTTCAAAGGTCATTTTAATCGTGTTGATTTGAAACATGGACGGTTACAAAGAGTTCTTTCACCTTTCATCAAGGGACATGCATACAAATAATTTACATATATATAGTGCAAGTATATAAAAAATTTTGAATTTTGGACCCTTTGAAAAACAGGCCTTGCGGTCGCCCATTTTGCCTTAAGTCTAAGCCCCCAAACAAGAAAAATAGACTCCTAAATTTATATCTAGTCGTTACAAAATCATTATTTGGTGAATTGGTGATCAAGTTACTGATTAAGTTAATGTCAATTCTACGGCTTTCATAGCAATTTATATGAAAAAAAAAAACGAAGCAAAGTATGAAAGTAACCATTTTTTCCGTCGTTACAATATCAGAGAAACATATCCGGAACTCCGGAAGGCCGAAACAATGGAATTAAAGACTTGATGGGTAAAAAGAATTTTGGGCTTAACATTTAAAGGTTATAAGTATAAGGCTATAAATCCGACTTTTTTGAGCCTTTACAAAACTTGGGCCCTAGTCTAGGGTTTTCAGTGTGATGCCCAAGACCCAGCAGTATATAGTATCATTTTACAACGAGTAATGATATATCAATCTAACAAAACAACATAATAATCAACCTAAAACATTTATCATATGACAAGTGTAATCCACTCATTCTCTCTCTCAATCTTTTCTTTTGATTATGCCAAGTGTCATCATCATGTGCTTAGGTTGATCATTAGGTTAGTTTTTTTAGGTTGATCAATCATTTTCTTGTTTCAAAACCTATAAAAATAATTTAGTTTTAAAATATATATGAAGTTAGTATTCACCACAGTTGTTCATAAAAATATATATATATAAATGTTCAATTTAACTCTTTTAAACATCCAAAATATATTTTAATGTAAATAAAACAAAATAAAAATAATGAAATTCGAATAACACGTACGTAAATGGGGATTTGATATCATACATGACATTTTATAAGTTAGGTTGATATATCATTATTATTTCAAAAATCTTTGTAGTATGGACATTCGTGTAGTGTAGTCGTAAGAGTAGAATAAATTGTTATTAAAAAAAAAAAGTTAAATCATTTTAATCTATTGTAAGAGAATTATTATTATTTATTTTTTTAAATGTCATTGTTTCTAGTTTATTAGCAACATCGACATTTTCATTATTTAACTCTTTTTATATGTTACCTACGAAAATACATCTTATTTTATATAAAGGTATAAATATTTATGAATTATTTGTATGAAAAGTTCTTGTGTCAGTGTGAATGACATAGTTGTTGACTTGCTGTTTTTTAGTCAACTCAAAAAGTTAACTTTTTGACTTGTAACTCGAAACTAGGGTGTTTATTATTCGGATTAATCGAATAACCCACCCAATCCATTTAACTTGTGTACTATTTGGATTGGATTATTCGGATTTGGTTTGGTGTTTGAGTGAAACCGATTAAGGAAGTTGTTAAATGGTTCGGTTTTGGTTTAGAAAATTTTTAATTGGGGCCCAACTGAAACCCGATTAAGCATATATGTTTAATAAAACTATAATAACCTAATTTAAATGATATAAATACAACTTCAAATATTTTAATAACTAAATCCAAAAAAATCTTAATACACGTAGTTATTTGAATAACCTTATGATGAATAAACAAAATGGTGTACATTAACATTCGGATTGCATGATTATTAAAATATACTAAATTAAAACTTGAAAACTTTTTTTATTTGGGTAATCCAAAACCCGACCAAATAACCCAAACTTTATTTGGGTGGTTTGGATTGGGTGGCCACATATATGGATTGGGAAATGGGCGGTTTACTAATTTTTTAAAAACCGAATAACCCAAACCAAATAACTATATTCCCCAAAACCCGACCAAATGAACACCCGTACTCGAAACATGACCTGGAATCGTAAGAGTCAAAATATTTGATAATATGTTTTTTATAATATTATGCAAGTGGTTATCGAAGAAAATATAGTATTATATCTGTTTACTAAAGCTAAAATAAAATAATACAACTAAAATAAAGATGGATTTTAAAAGGATATAAAAGAATTATATTTTTTTTTAAAAAAATAAGTAATTGTTTATATACTAGTGATTCATAACGTGACTCGTCTCAACTCAAATTGAACCACACAACAGAACCCAAGTCATGCTACGATTCTAGAACAAGGTTGAGGCATTCATCTTTCACCTTGTTTTTTAGTTAATATTGACTTGCCTGATATTGGTTGATTCGTGACTCGTATGAGCTTGATAAATATGGTGAATGACATTTAATCTTTTTATGAATAGAATAAGGAAAAAACAAGAGTACGGATAAAAGACGATGTATATAGTGATTTGAACGAATGAAACATAAAGTTTTGTAGAAAAGATAAAGACTTTGTACTTAGAATATTGTCGATCCCTTAAGCCTATCACAACAGGCATGTCGACCGAGCTTCGATGGGCTCGTCGACCATGGCCCTATTGTGAGTGGCTCGTCGATGAGGGTTGTCGACCGCCTGCTTCGTTCCATCGATACGCTTTGACGAAGACGAGAGAGAGAGAGAGAGAGAGAGAGAGAAAGAGAGAGAGAGAAAGTGAGAGAGGGTAGCGTGAGAGAAAGAGTAGAACCAGACAAAAAAAAAAGTTTGTTTTTTAAAAATTTGAAATCAACGGCTATATTCTTTTTTTTTTCCTTCTATATATACTACACTTTCACAACCAATTCTTCACCATCCATTCTTCACACAAAAAAACACACACTATCAAAAACATCTTTTACAAACTTCTCCAACTACAATGAAAACCAAAATCAATTTAACGATCTTTGGAATGCCTTTCTTAAAAACCCGATCCCGGCTATGTCATCTACTAACCAAAGCCAAACAAGCCATGCATCAAGCTCCTCCAACCCGCCCCCAATGGGTCCTCCAACATGTTGCCTCGTTAACCCATTTTCAACACCTTATTACAATCAAATTAACTACAATCCAATCATGGGTCATAATTGGAATGAGGCTCAATGTATGGCGTTAGCCCAAGCCCAAATACAAGCTCAAATGGCGTATGATTTTCACCACCAACAACAATAAAGACCAGGAATCTCATAACCGCCATTGATTATCAAAGAAAATGTTCTTGACAAGAATAATGTCGCGTCCACCGATAATGAAAATGAAAATGAAGTTGTAGGGGTAGGTCGTGGGAAAAGGCGCACCACAAGCCAGAGAGAGAAAAGGAATTGGGAGAATGATGATACGTTATTGGTGGCATAGTGTTGGGTACATTGGTCACATGACACGGTCGTGGGTAATAATCAGACGGATGACATGTTTTGGGCTAAAGTGGTGGAGATGTTCAACAATGAAACAAAATACCTAAAGTGTACCAAGAGCCAAATACATGGCAAATTGAACAAGATTAAAAAGGGTGTTAAGGAATTTGGCACGACGTTGAAGAAGGTTAGCGAGCACGGTCGACAAAGCGGGACGGATGAGAAATAAATGTCTGACGAGGTTGTGAAATCGTACAAGAAACAAACAAGGGAAAAATATTGACATTACTAGAGTTGTTATGACCTTCTTAAAAACTTGTCCAACTTTTGGAATGAAAATGCCATGACGAGCAATCGACCGGCTTCGGCTTCGGCGGTAGATTTGACCGTCGATGATGTTCCATTAGGCACGACCCCAACCCCCATAACCCCGACCCCGACCCCATTTGATGCCTTATATGGGGAAAACGCTGTTAGGCGACCACGGGGTCATAACGTTAGCCGAAGGTTGTCTAGTTCGTCCGATGCAACATCGGGTTCAGAAGCGGCTCAAAAGATTAGTATTTATGTTCAAATGCAACAAGATGCTTTGTGACGGGCCGGGATTAGAGATGTCATGAAGGTTTGGCGAAACCGATTCCGACGGGTTTGTCGAGAAAGGACTTGGAAGCACATATGAGATATCGGCAATACTTGGAAGAGGAATTCGGTAGCACGTTTTATGCTCCGACGGCTCCTAGCCATGAGGTGGATGTCGATGAGGAGGACCAGACGACCCACGACGAGTAGTTTTATTTTTAATCGTAATGTTTTATTTTTAATCTTAATGTTTTACTTTTAATTCTAATGTTTTATTTTTAATTGTATTAGGTGTACTTTTTTTTAATTAATGTTTAATTGTAATATTTTTTAATTTAGTTGTAATGTTTTATTTTAAATAAAATTAAGTTTAATTTATTGTTTAGATAAATATAAAATAAAATAAATAAAAGTTGTGGAAGAGGTGTTATTGTTAGTTAGTGTGGAAGATATGGATAAGGAGAGAGAAAAGTTTATGTGTCAGTGTACAAGATGTGTGGATGAAGTACCTATTGTGATAGGCCTTGCAAACATAAAAAACGGAATCATACATCAATTAAGTAAATTACAAAAGCACAAATTTGGGTATAGTATAACCCGTAAAAGGGTAAAACACAGCGGTAGCGTTCTTAAAATGGTCCTGTTGAATTTCACTTTGCATTTATTGTTCTATACGACTCCACCCTTCTGAGTTTGATCACCTCTCCAGATATTAATGGCAAAATATCATGCTATTATAGTATTATTCTCATGCTACATTGCTAGCCCGAAATTCAAAGATTGAACTTTGAAGCCAGACCTTTCGAATATACGCAGTGCCAAAGCCAAATATTTTTATTTATGATACAAACAATCATAAAATTAGATTTCACGAATCTATTGTTTCCAATTAATTTTAAATCTAAATAAATGAGTAATAAAAATGATACCAGAAATATAATGTTTAAAAAAAATTGTGGGGTTTCATGACCACTTTTGGCCACTACATTACTCCGACACTAAATATATGTCAAAATACCCCCTCTACCCAACTCTAGAAACATAAGAAAATATATGTCAAAATACCCCCTCTACCCAACTCTAGAAACATAAGAAGTAATTTTT
Organism: Erigeron canadensis; assembly: GCF_010389155.1. Taxonomy (NCBI): domain Eukaryota; kingdom Viridiplantae; phylum Streptophyta; class Magnoliopsida; order Asterales; family Asteraceae; genus Erigeron; species Erigeron canadensis. Next base: position 17,715,539 of record NC_057764.1, read on the forward strand.
GACTTTTGAGGATGATCATCCTCTAAAGTTGTTTTCATTTAAAAGTTAAATTTTAAATCTTGTTTTTGATTTTAATTTGGTGGTTAAAATCATCAACTTTACTAGTAAAGTTGAGTTTAACTTTAAAAAATCTCAATCAAAATTTTGAACCCAAATGGCTGATCTTAATAAGTAGGAAGAAATTACCAATTTGACTACCAACACTATTGGCAGTTGATCGCATCTCTATTTCTATATCCTTGACTTTAGGTTATGGCATTTATTTCTAACAGTTACTCACATCAACACTAGCAGTAAATCGAGTTGAATTAAATAGGTTTTTGGTGGCCATTAGTGTTTGTAGGATTTATGATCGAGCTTTGTTTCATGTATAGAATATTAAATAAATTGTCCACCTGTACGTTTGTGTATAAAAAGGAAACCATGATTTGTATTGTTTTTTTGCCTATTTTTTTTGGGTTTGTGAGTTGTTTAGGGTGGTTAGGTCGAAATGTCGAATAGCATTTATATCAATCCTCTCTTTCGATCTATACTTCAGACACACTGAATGGGTCCTGGCTAAGCAGAGCATGTGGCGGTCATCAATGGCATCCGTGACCACCGGGTTAGATGTACATTAATATACCCACAATAAATACGGTATTTCATATATATTCCTTTTCATTAAGATGTTGTTGATCAACGTTGTTAAAGATTATTCTGGAGTACTACATATATTCCTTGGTTTTTGAAGGGCATCGAAATTAATTGAAGAAATATGAATGTTTCAAATAGTAAAAAATAAGTATTATAAAAAAGTGTTGGTTTAATAATAAGTTAATGTTTGAGTAATTGAGTAACTATGTTGAAGATTTTCATACTTTTAACTTTATTGGTAACTAGATTAGACTACCCCATCCACTGAATGGTAACATATCTATAATCTATCTATCTATAATATAATTAAAAGAAGGGATTGTAGGTACACTTGGCATCCCTAATCTCCATCCTTTACCTTAATACTCCACCTTTATTATATTAATTCTTTATTTTTTTAATATTTATTTTATAAAAATGATTTTCTTATTATTATCTATATATATACCACTAAAAAAAAACTTTCACATATTTTCAACCCTAAAAAAAACCTACCGCAAAAAAAAAAACATGGACTACAAAAAGGTTTATATATATATATATATTTTGTTTATATTTAATCATTATTATTATTATTTAACATTGAATTTTTATATTATTGTTATTGTTCTTATTATCTCTTTTAATTAAATTTGTTATCCATTATAGGTTCTTGTTCAACAACAAAAAATAAGACCACATTATTTCACTTGAAGATCTTAAGCCAACACATATTAACTATCATCTAAGACTTTGTGTTGTGCATGTATAACCTGTTTCGGAGTGGAACAACTCGAAGAAAATCAAAACGTTCGAGATGGTCTCTGTTGATTAATTGATATATTTATTTTTCAAAATTATATACTCTACACTTTTTGTATTATCTTTTTATTTAAAGTTTTTTTTTTAAAAAAAAAGTAAACTGAAATCAATATTTATATGGAGTTAATTTTCATATTTTTTTTTAGCTTTTGTATTGATTAAGTTGTGATATTGGTCATACACTTTTTGTTTCTCTTTTTATTTAACCAAAGTTGAAAAAAAGGGGGTAAACTAAAATCAATATTTATATGGAGTTAACTTTTGTATGTTTCTTCTTTAGCTGTCGTATTCCTTAAGTTGTGATATCGGTTATACACTTTTTGTTTCATAATTATTATGAGATTTATATATCTTGATACTACCCGTCCAATGGACGAGCCTGAGCACTAGTATAATAATAACTAGAAGTAGGTAATAACTCATAAATACTACTTGAATGTCATGAATTAATTAGAAAATATTATAGAAAAATTACTATATATTAAAGAGTTTGTTATTGTACTAACCATGAATATCACATAGAATACACAATTAAACTACAAACGAATAGACAACTAAATAAAACATGTTGTAGAAAGACTTGAACTCATGCCCTTGTATTACTAAAAAAGAAAATAATAATTACTCATAGAACTAAAAATTCATTTCATTACAAAAACAAAAATATCATTTATTCTCACTTACTTGTAACAAGTGTGAACAATTCTCTTAATTTATTTACACTTAAAAATGTTTAAAAAATATTTATATTTAAAAGTGTGAAAAAATTTGAAAAATCATAACTTTTTCACACTTATATATGTGGTAAAAAAAAGTTCACACTTTTAAGTGTGTAAAACTAATCAATTGTTCACATTTAGAAATGTAAAAATTAATTTGTAACACCAAATTTCTTCACACACAAAAGGTGTGAAAAAATTAGGTGTTACAATTTTACTTTCATACTTTTAAGTGTGAATATGTTTGACATTTCTTTACACTTTTAGGTGTAAATTTTTTCTTTTCACATATATAAGTGTGAAAAAGTTATGATTTTTCACACTTTTACTTGTGTATATTTTTTAAACATTTTTAAGTGTGAATAAATTAAGAGATTTCTTCATACTTCTTTAAAGTAAGCGTGAATAAATGGAATTTTTGTTGTAGTGTTGGGAGATTGGAAAGCACCATCCATATCTTTATACTTTAAAATGAAGTTATATAAGAAGAGATAGGGTTGTATTCACTTGGATCCTTTAAAAATGGTGGAAACCAAGGGACTAATCTAAGCCCTTGGATTAAACAATCATCAAAATCCAATCAAATATGATTGGTTACTCCGGTGAATTACTCCGGTGACATTGTCCAATCATATTTGATTGGTCAAACCAATCAAGCTCCGGCGAATTACTCCGGCGACATTTTTTAATCATATTTGATTGGTCAAGCCAAATCAAGCTGGTAATCACTAAGACACTAACGCCGTCGAATATTCTCCGGCTAATCAATTTCGTTTTCGGGTGGATACATAACGGGCCAGAGGCCCTTATCCGTTCTAAACTGACTGTCAAGGGACGCATATGAGAATGGTATGGATTTAATGAGCGATGATCCAAGAGATGGTGGAATGTGATTTTTCCGGCGACACTGTGATTTTTCCAGCGAGCTCAAAAACAGTGTATATTGGCTAGGGTTTGTGCGGAATGTGTTTCTGAGTGATTTGGTACAAGTTTCATGCATTAATTCGAAGAAACAACAAAGCTATAGTGTTTTTAATTTTTCCGGTGAGTTTTTCAAGTTTTCCGACGAGTATAGATCGGATTAATTTCTGGTCAGGGGTTGTTCGCGGTGTGATTGTGAGTGTTTTGGTGTAAGTGTGATGTTCTAATTCGAAAGAACGAAGGTTTTATCGGCGTTTGAAGTTTTCCGGTGAAGTTGTTACATTTTCCGGCGGTTGTATCACCGGAGAAGAAGGAGGAGGAGTTGGTCGCCGTCGCCGGTCAAAGATAAAGGTAGAGATGGCGTTGGTTCAAGATTCTATCGCCGGTCAGAGATAAAGTGTGTGTTATGTGTGTGTGTGTGTGTGTGTGTGTCTGGGAAGAAATGGCGGGAGAAAGGAGGGAGGGAATGAACTAAAATCAAGAGCTAGGATTTAGCCTTTAGTTCCCAAGCAAATAAGAGAATCCAAATGAACAAACTCCAGAAGAGATAAAAGAAAATCAAAAAGATCGATTTTATTAAAGTTAGGTGACAAATGGAAAGAGCAAATATATGAATGAACCAATTGTTAATAAGTTTAATTATTTGTAATGTCTATTAATAAAATAATATTAAATTAATATATCTCATATAGTAGTAATCAAAACAATGGACATGGATGTCCACCGTCGACATTTTTTATTCAAGATTTTGAATTTGGAATTTTGAATATATTGGTTGGCATATTTTAATTGTTAATTTATTGGTGATTAGGAATAAGATAAGATTAATTGAAATATAATTAATAGAAAATTAAATGAAAGCTAATTAGAAAATGGCCAAATATATAAAACGTTTATATGTTTTATAAAGAGGATAGCCGGATAGGATCTACACTATTATCTCTTAGTTATAAAATGCTTATTTGGTTTGCAATTCGTCCCTATTTCGGTTAAATTCTTTAATATGCAAGTCACGTGAGGATTATTTTTGTATTTTACTTCATTTCTTTTCAATTTCTTCAAAATCATTCCTGTTGATTGTTGTTATCACAATAATCATCCTTAAAGTTTTTTTTTTTTTCCCTATTTAGATATTTAATGAAGACATATTATCTGCATAATCTTTTAATTATATACCTACACATTTGTCAATGCTATGATATGTATAAACAACAAATCTCATTTAAATAAGCAGAGTCATGATTCACTCCCCCGGATAAGGAGGCATGTTAAAATCAGATTTGAAGTTTTCATCGGTACTGAAAGTACTTAAAACTAAACAGGTTGATGTTGTAGGATAAACAAAGTATCAGAGTCGAGTAGTTGATTGGAAAAATTTTTTTAGCTCATACAAGGTATCAGAAACATCTTTTATCAATCACCAACTTTTGATACTTTGTTTGCCCTACAACATCAACTTAGCGATGAACATATGACCGAAATCCCAAGACTCGACCTGATAGGATAACAGGTCAGGTCACGGATTTGATTATGTTGCCGGGTTTCGGAACTGCACGGGTCAGACCAGATTTTGACCCGTATTCATTAGGTACTTCCAGTGCCGATGAGATCTTGAAATTTCATGTTAACAAGCTTCCATAACCGGCAGAGCGAACCATGACTCCACTTCCTTAAACTCGACTTGTTGTTTATACATATTATAACATTCACAACTTATAAGAGACAATGAGTTTGATTTAATGTTTAAATTTAAAAAATAAAATTAACAGCAATGATGAAAATTGCAAAAACAACAAACCACAAGAATGATTTTAAAGTAGGAAAAAAGTAGAGTGAAATAACAAGAATGTCCCTCACGTAACTTGCACGTGATGGACTTAACATAAGTATGAACGAAATGCAAACCACCAGATGATTTTGGCTAAAAAAGTTAACAGATGGACGAAAACTGCAAAATTGATAAACCACAAAGACGATTTTTGCACTTAATCCTATAACAAAAGATTGAGGTTCTATGTTAGAGTTAAAGCTTTTTTCTAAATTTATATCGGGTTTCTTTCCGTTGTCGAGTTCTCCGATCCACTAAGATAATCTTAAATATGAACGTGTCAAAAAGTTAATGACCCATATTACTCTCTAACAAAAATCAGATATAATTCCGATAAGTTTAATGTGTCAAAAAGTTAATGTCGAATGTTAAAAAAAAAAATAAAAATATTCCGATAAGTTTTAATCTACCCAAAATAACATAACCAGTCATGGAACGGATTGGGTCGTATAATAAATGAAGGCGTTACATAAGAGACAACATTAGCATAGGCTCATAGCATAACAGTAACATGGGATATCAATTATTGTGGGGTTTTACCAAAAATCATGCCTACATTTTCTGTCCACCTTCAATCATAAATGCACAAATCTTGGTCCAAAAAATTGTAAAAAGAAACATCTGAAACTTTTTATATTTTAAATTTTCAATAGTTAGTTTTTAAAATGATCGAACATTTTTGTTTGTCGGAATGTGATCATGTCGATCCGACTACATGAGCTAACTAATTTGTAAAATTGGTTTGATCCAAACTTATACAAGAATGTGATGTATATATACAAAGCATACTAACTTACAACGCATTTTTAAAAATGTACAGTAAAGCCATCAACACGATCGAACCTTCAACTTTTGTTTCCAGAAAGGATAATTTAACACTTGATCTAATCTATGTTATTGTTTCTACAAATGTCAACTATAAAAGTTTAAGAATTATAGAGAAAGTATAATAAGTTGACACATCAAAGTTTATAGACTTTTGAGCAATAGTTATTTGGGTACTTAACGTGGTCTTTAAATTTAAATATCGGTTGTAATAAATTTGCGTTCTGATATTGATTCAACCTCGATCTTATTAACTTGGAGATTCAAATAGATAAAGTGTTCCGACTGCAAGCATATATATTAACTGCTGCATCATGAAAATCAAGAGGGGATTGTGTACGTCATTTATAAAGTGAAAGAGTTATCCTCTTTTAAATGTGAGTAAAGATAAAACTACAATAAAGTTTATTTTGTGTTATATATAGATTTCATTTTTTCCCTAAATTTATAACAATTTTAGCTACCATTATACCAACAACAAATTAATGTTACTGTATAATGTAAATTATATAAAACAAATATTGTTAGTGAATCTAAAATTGTTGTAAAATATATTATTCTCCTATTAATATAAGTAATGATTAAACTACAATATGTTTTCGCCATAAGTATATTGCAGCATGATATATGACAAGAAACAAGTTAAGATTTGTATGCTAATCTTTAAAAGGATTTATTATTTTCTTATGTTATAGTTATGGCATTAACCTTTTAATATAGATCAATTATATAAAGATAATGAAAGGACAACAAAAGAATCTAATCTCATAGGGTTGAATTCCTGTATAAAACCTATTTGCATTCTACATGCTAAATATTTTAAAAAGCATTTTCATTATAAAATTGTATAGTTGCTTGCTTATATATACACACATACTAGGTCAAAGATTTGACTTTTTGTTAGTCACAATCTCAACAGATGTTAAAATATCATCTCATAATAACTTCAATCCAAGATGGTTTTTATTTTGTTATGGTTGTATTCAATATAAAAAAAATTCATGATTCTTGAAGAACAGGCATATACCCTCTAAAAAAAACCACACAAATATGCCTGCAGTTTGGATTTCGATAAGAAAATCACTGCAATGCCAATCAAGACCAACAGATGTTCATGAACCAAGTTTTCAAAGGAAGAATCTTAGCAAAATAGTAACTAAATCAAAGAAATCATCAACATCAAATGGAACAAAATCGGGATGTTCAAGATCTTTAGCAAATCTTAAAGATGTCATCCATGGAAGCAAGAGGCATATGGAGGAAAAACCATCAGCAATGGAAACAACTACTACAACAAATGCTAGTCCAAGATCCATTGGAAGTTCAGAACTTTTGAACCCAATTGCCCATGAAGTCGTTTTATCGAATTCAAATTGTGAACTTAAGATCACAGGATTTGGTTCCTTGCAAGATCATGGAAACAGCGGAAATGATGATGAGGGTGTATCATCAAGATTTGAAGGTACCCTTAAACCCGGGACGCCTGGCCCTCAACAATATCATCATCATAAACCAATTAGATCACCACTTACTAATCGAATAAATCCTAACGGGTTTTCAAGGGTTGGTAATAGAGGTTTTGGGTCAGGCAATATTGGTGCTAGTAATCCTGCAAAGACAAGAGCTTCTTTCGATGGAGATAGTCATGCGATTTTTAGTTTGGCATGTCATAAATGTGGTGAGCAATTTGCGAAATGGGAAGCTCTTGAGTTTCACCATCTCTCAAAACATGCTGGTATGTAACGATTCTTGCGATTTTGTTTTTCTTCAAAATATCTTTCATGCTTAACTAAAGTATATCATTTTTAAAATTTGCTTATGAGGTCTTGCTACTCTCATTAACGTGCATAAATATTTTACTATATGTCATAATATTCAGGGCGGAATTTTCATATCAAGATTTGTACAATTTATTTATGCACGTTAATTGGCTATAGTTAGCATTTTCACTAATTACATACTATTTTTACCAAAGGAGATGATATGTAATATGTATACACCAATATATCAAGTACAAGTAGCATATCGCACGATATACAACAAAAACGTTGTTATGTACTTAGAACGAAATTATCAATGCAGCAGCAAATCTACAATGGATATATCTACGCTAACATTCAATTTTAATTTATTATTTGGCTGTTAGACGTCCTTTGTTCTTAATTATAGAGATTTTGGTACAGTACATTAACTGACTTGTACATAAATGGTTTTAAAATTGTGGTTGTTGTGGCAGTTACTGAGCTCATAGAAGGAGATTCATCTAGAAGAATTGTAGAATTAATCTACAAAACAAGTTGGTCAAAATCACAATCACATTCAGGAGGAATAGAAAGAATCCTTAAGGTCCACAACATGCAAAGAACATTATCTGAATTCGAAGAACACCGAGAAACTGTCAAAGTAAAAGCTAGCAAACTCCCAAAGAAGCACCCGCGTTGTCTGGCTGATGGAAACGAGCTACTAAGGTTCCACGGGACATTAGTTGAATGCAACCTTGGCCACCACGGATCCTCTACGCTTTGTCTTTCAAATACGTGCAACGTTTGTCAAATTCTAAGGCACGGTTTTAAGATCAAGAAAAGTAGTAATAACAAAAATGAAATTGGGAGTGTTTTTACTACTTCAACAAGTCAAAGAGCTTTTGACGCCATTAATGCCAACAATAGTTCTCATTTGAGGAAAGCTTTAATAGTTTGTAGAGTGATTGCTGGGAGGGTTCATAAGCCATTGGACAACATTCAAGAACTTGGTAATCTATCCGGGTTTGATTCCTTGGCTGGAAAAGTTGGGATTTATTCGAATATTGAAGAACTATACTTGCTTGATTCTAAATCATTGCTTCCTTGCTTTGTTATAATTTGCAAGCCACAAGTGTAAAAGAGGGAACTTTGTGAATTGTGATCTAATATTCTACTCCTGATAGTTTTGTTTTTTGAGTATTTTCTAAATTAATGTTTTCAATTCTGTCTAAGGTATATGTGTTTTTTCTTATATTTAAAGACAAATCTATACAATTTTCTTTTAATTTCTGGAGTACTGATTAAAAATCTGCTTGCAAATCAAGAACAATATATTCCTTATCATTTGTATTATTTGAGCTAGAATCATGTGAAGTGCGTGGCTAATAGGATACACACAACCGGGTATTAATGATTTTAGAGAAAAGTCTATATGAATTAGCCTTTTCATCAATGCAAAGGTTGTAGCTTTTCTATTATTTAGGTATACAATGTTAGAGATATTATCGCTCAAAACCTATAGAGCATATTTTTTTTCTCTATATATATTAGCCTTAATTTATTTGGTGATCAAATACTATTTTCGATTTGATTTTTAAATATATAAGAATCATATATTTAATTTGAATATTTGTTTTAAGCAAAATAACTATTTTGGTGTACTTAAGCCTCTAGATTCAATTATAAATGATTTATAACCAAATATATTATTCGGGTGTTTCCTTGGTAGATTTGAGAGATTTCCTAATATAAAATTTGTTTAAAATATTAAAATAACTGTATTAGTAAAATAATGTAATATGTCTAATAATAACAGTATTAAAATTGATAACGACATTGTTAAAAGAGTGATATGATGTATCACAAACATAGAAACATAATATGTAACAATAATAAAATAATATATATATATATATATATATAGAGGATAAAGATTCTGAAAGAAAGTATCTTAAGGAGAGAAGGTCCTATAGGCTAATTAGAACGCGACATGTGTCAAAATGAAAAAAAATGCGCGGTGGCATTTTAGTAAATAAATCAAACTTTTTTGAAGCTTGGTCAGCTTGAGTTCCGGGTCAACTTGGTAGGTCAACTTCAGCTTGGTTTGGTCAGCTTGGGTTCTGGGTTAGCTTGGTTGGTCAGCTTGGGTTCTGATCAGCTTTGTTGGTCAACATGATCAGTTTGGTCAGCTTGGGGTCAAGTTGTAACACCCCGACTACGGCGGAAACACGAGATGCCACAGAACGACATGGTACAAAAGATTAAATGGAAAACATCTTAATTAAAGTCTTAAAACCATTCTAAATTAAACGATTACATAGTTCAAAGTAAAGTGTTAAAAATCATAACATAAGTCCAAATCCGAATAAAAGATAAACTTGTTTGCATTACAAGTCTTCGTTCACCATGCAAACACAAAGTACAAAAGCGGTCCATAAGCAAACCTACTGCTCTAAACCTAAAAAGCATGGAGAAAAAGTGTCAACTACGAGAGTTGAGTGAGTTCATAGGTTTTTTTTTACTAATACAATAAGCATATATACACATCATCACAAAATAAATTAGGAATCACCAATTTCCATGTACATTTCCAATTCATCCTTTGATAATCGTTCGTTCAACTCAAATTTTAACCCATGTGAATAAATCCTTGTCATATGACCACAAGGGTCTAATTCCATTATCTTAGATGAGTATATACTTGAGCCACTACTACTACCATTTTATTCAAGTCCGATTACAATCCAATAATTCAATTCATAGCACAAGTTGTCAATCAAGTGCCGTAATATTAATAACAATGATAATAATGGGTCGTGCCATGGAGACGCCCGATTATCTTAAGGTAGTTAGAACACCCGGGGGCCAGACTAGAAGTGGAGGTTGTCACGAAGGCAACCAACCTTCCAACGGTACGCTTTGGGTGGGCGGACGAAACCTAGTTGCGCAACTAACTAACTACAGGCCTCCACTTTCGAAGTAAATAGTAGTGTACCGAACGCCGCGGTTTGACAGAACTCAAGCTCATCACATAAATTCTTTATTAACATTTCATACTCATATATCAAGAATCATTTCATATAACAAACTCTCTTTCAAGAAACATTGCATATATATAGAAAGTAGTTTCATTATTCATGCTTTTCACCCCGAAAGTAAAACACATAAAAGAGTTTGAAAGGGGGCTATGACTCACTTGATTTGAGAGTAATGGGGGCTGATCAAATACGAGATGTGTGCCTAGTGATGTCGTTCCCCAAGCAAGCCTAAACCATGGTATTCAAATATACACAACGTAAGTGCGTGTTACATGAACTAGTGAACTAGATCATGAGGTTTATGCTAGTAGGATTGCCTATCTTTGGTTGTTACTTAATTATGGAATCAAAGTGTATTATGATGTTCAAGATGTTTGGTTAAATTGGAATTGATGGTAAGAGTAGTTTTTGCGTTAAGCGTTTTTGCGCGTTTGTTGGAATTTCGGTAATTCGGCTTTGATTCGCGAGATTTCTTTTGCACACTTTGCTTTGTACTATTATTTGATATTGGTACAGTAGTATTTTGGATTTTAAAATATATTTTCTGATCTATATTAATTTCCTTGATTTATTATTATTTTAATTAATTATTTATTCCATTTATTCATTAATCAATTAAATAATTCCTTATAATTGTTCTTAGGTTCTTAAATTACCTTTAAAATTTATAGATAATTATATTTTGATTATCTACTGAGTATTATGCTTTTAAACTTGTAATATTATTTATTTATTTATTTATTTAAGCTTTATTACTTATTTATTTAATAATAGTGATTAATTAGTGATTTTTAACTTAGTTAGTTATTCTTAAAATATATAAAACTTGGTTCTTTCCTTGAAATTACTTTTCCCCAGTAGGTTTAAGTTATTTTAATCCTATTTATGTGATTTTGTCCAAGTTCATGATTTATATAATTTATTATGGATTTATTTATTACTTAAAATCCCTTTTAAATTCACTAAATTATAAAAACACTTAGAAATCATCACAAGAGCTTTTGTCTAAAATCCCAGGCCCTTTTTAGGCAACTTTTATCAATAAAAATTTGTAACCATTCAATCTCTCTTGTGTTCTTATAATTTGAGGACTTTTAAACATAAAATCGTTTACTGAAATAGTGATTTTTGCCTCATTTCTCAACCAATTTAAATGCTTCAAAAGGGATTTTTGTTCTTATTTCATTTTGTCCAAAATGTCCATCATATATTGATGACCTAAGTCGTGATTGTGTTGGTGGTGTGCTATGTGCAATTTTGTGCTTTCGGTTGGTGATTATTTGACCCGAAAAGACTATTTTTGAGCTTATTCTTGCCATGCATCAAATGACTTGAGTTTTATACTTTTAATATGTCATATTTCCAGTATATTCATCACATTTTCATGGTCATATAGTTATGGTGCATGTGTGTGCTCAAAATGCATTTTAACAAGTTTTCGGTTTTCGATTTCAAGCCTATTTTGCCTTGTTTGGTTCCATAATCATATTTTTGTTATTACCATAATTTTTCCAGAATATTAACTTTGATTTCAACACATTTTTCACTTATGACAAGCCTAGCTTCATCTCATAATCCAAACAATAATCCAACCTTCTTAAATCTAGCATATAAGCACTTAAATCAATACTTTTTAACATAAAGCTTTAACTATCAAAAATCCATCATCATAAAAATATATTTTTCATGAAATATTCCAGAAATATATATACAAATATTTATACATCATGTTCATCTTTTTATATAAAAAGTTACTTTACAATCTATCAACACATATCCACCTTTTTGATGCTAGCTTTTATAGATCCATCACTTTATCAATAAAATCTATATTTTTATAAATATTTCCAGAAATATTACTTTCATAATATGTATGAATATAGCCATCTTTCAAAGGAAAAATCACATCAAGGACTATTAAACTTATATCCACACTTTTGGGTCTTAAACTAGTTGAATCCTTGGATCTTTCTTCATGGATTCAACATGCATGAGCATGGAAAGAAAGATCCTATCAACTTTGCCCTCATCAAGTGTATATTCAAAAGAAAACATGAAGAAAACACAATCTTTTGATAAAACCTTTTTAATATAAACAAGAACAAGACTAATCTAATAAAGAGATGAAGATATATACCCTTGAAGATCACTTCTAAATGATGAAAAATGGCAGATTTTCGTGGCCTATATCTCCAAGAATACCCTTATTCAACACTTGAAACAACCCTTAAACTATTCTTGAATCAACCCTTTGTTTATCTAACCTACAACCCTTATTATTATCAAGTATTAAGGTTGATTTTTGTTGGTGTTCTTCTTGTTTCTTGGCTGCCGAAAAAGAGAGAGAAAAGGGAGAGAAGAAGAGTTGTTTTGAGAGAGAATTGATTAGTGTGTGTGAAATGGGAGTGTAGTGTCTGTTGGAGTGGTGAGTTCCAAGACTTAAGGCATGCAAAATTTGAAATGGAGGGATGTATGTGTGTGTAGGGGGGGGGGGCGGCCTTATGGGGGGGGGGATTTGGAGGGGTTTTACTTTTTTTTTTATATAAAAGTTTGTTGTATAAGTATAATTGTAGGTATATGTTAAGTGTGGATTTAATTTGTAAGTGTTTTGTTAGTAAAATGTAAGTAATTGGTTGTTTTAGTTAGGAATATATATATGTGTGTATAAGTCATGTATATTTATGTGTGTGGATATATTTTTGTATTTTTAGTTGGTTACATAGGTCATTGGTTGTAAATTTGTATTAAATTTCAAGCTTATATGCTTACTTATTAAGTTTTCGACGCTTTTACGTACATAATACTTCCAATTATATTTTTAGTTGAAAAATTTTATTTATTATGATCATATCCTCTTGATTTGGTTTTATTTTTGATTTGTTGGGCAATCCATAGGAATTTTGATTGGTATCTCAATTTGCGAGCCTTAAGTTATTATTATCGTATCGATTGATCACCTCTAAAAATTTTTGTTCCGAGGTATTTTCATTAGGAAATTCTTTTACATATCATTAGCTTTAGATCACTAATTTGGGGCATTACCTACTAGCTTCAAGTATAACTATGGCTTGCGGGAACGTAGACAACCTAACTAGTACATATATAATATTAAAAGTACGGTTGTTACATCCTTACCCCCTTAGAAGAATTCCGTCCCGGAATTTGAGTTTGCTTAGGGAGTAAGTGCGGATATTTCTCACGTATGAAGTCCTCGCGCTCCCATGTAAATTCGGGTCCGCGCTTTGTATCCCATCTGACTTTAACGATAGGGATCTTGCTCCTCTTAAGGCGTTTCTCATCGCGGTCAAGAACTTCTATTGGCTCCTCGCGAAATTGGAGCTTATCTTCCACTCGTAGTTCCTCGAGTGGAACTACTTTCGAATCATCCGCCACGCATTTCTTTAAATTTGACACATGGAAAGTGTCATGAACATCTCCCAATTCTTGGGTAATTTCAACTTATAGGCCACGGGGCCTATTCTAGCCACAATTTCAAATGGCCCAATGTATCGAGGACTTAACTTTCCTCTGTTACCAAATCTCACTGTTCCTTTCCATGGCGACACCTTTAGGAGCACTTTGTCGCCAACTTCAAATTCTAGGGGATTCCTTCTTTGATCCGCATAACTCTTTTGCCGATCTCTGGCGGCTTTAAGCTTTTCTTTAACGATAGCTACTTTGTCCGTTGTTTCTTGGACAAAATCGACGGTAGCTAGACTTCTTTCGCCCGTCTCTATCCAACACATCGGAGACCTACACTTGCGTCCATATAAAGCTTCAAACGGTGCACATTGTATGCTAGAGTGATAGCTATTATTGTATGTAAATTCGGCATAAGGCAAGTGCTCATCCCAGCTTCCACTAAATTCTAATGCACAGGCTCTCAACATGTCCTCCAACGTTTGTATTGTTGGCTCACTTTGTCCATCCGTTTGGGGGTGGTAAGCCGTGCTTAATGCTAGTGTTGTGCCCATTGCCTCTTGCACGTGACCCCAAAAGCGTGAGATAAATCTACCATCCCGATCGGATATTATGGACAAAGGTACACCATGTAGCGTTACAATTTTCTCAACGTACAAGCGAGCTAAACGCTCGGTGTTCCAATCTTCTTTGATGGGAATGAAATGGGCTGATTTCGTAAGACGATCAACAATCACCCATATAGCATCATGACCTTTCTTTGTTCGAGGCAACTTTGTCACTAGGTCCATTGCTATTTGCTCCCACTTCCATTCGGGAATCTCTGGCTGCCTTAATAGACCAGATGGCTTTTGGTGCTCAGCTTTGACCATCGCACAAGTCATGCATCGGCTCACATATCGGGCTACGTCTCCTTTCATTCCAGGCCACCAAAAATCCCTTTTTAGGCCTTGATACATCTTATCCGCGCCTGGATGAATTGAATATTTCGTATTGTGAGCCTCATTCATGAGTATATCCCTTAAACCATTCACTTTTGGTACCCATGCTCTTCCCTTGAAGTATAAGATAGCTTCATCATCCTTGTCAAACCTCATTTCCATACCACACAATGCTTCGTCCTTAATGTTCTTCCCCTCAAAGGCCTTTGCTTGGTCTTCTAAGAAAAGATCTCTTAGAGACATTCTTACTTGTAAGTGGCTGATTCTTGCCCTTTGCACCTTGGTATTCACCTTTCTACTAAGTGCATCGGCAACGACGTTTGCCTTCCCCGGATGGTACTTGATTTCACATTCATAGTCATTCAGCAGCTCCATCCATCTCCTTTGCCTCATATTCAACATCTTTTGATCAAAGATGTGTTGCAAACTTTTGTGGTCGGTGAATATGGTGCATTTAGTGCCATAGAGATAATGTCGCCATATTTTCAAGGCGAATACTACGGCTCCTAACTCCAGATCGTGTGTCGAATAATTTTTCTCGTGTGGCTTCAATTGTCTCGACGCGTAGGCAATGACCTTGTCTCTTTGCATAAGCACGCACCCAAGTCCTTTATTCGACGCATCACAATATACCACAAATCCTTCCATTCCATCCAGCAACGCTAGTATGGGTGTTTCACACAACATGTTCTTAAGCGTTTGGAACGCCTGTTCTTGTTCTTCACCCCATATGAATTCTCTTGACTTTTGGGTCAATTGGGTCAGAGGTACCGCAATTTTAGAGAATCCTTGGATGAATCTTTGATAATAACCTGCCAATCCTAGGAAGCTACGCACTTCCGTTGGCGTCTTTGGTGCCTCCCACTTCTTAATCGCCTCTATCTTAGATGGGTCTACATGAATTCCTTCTTCGTCTACGAGATGTCCAAGGAATTGGACTTGGCGGAGCCAAAATTCACACTTAGAAAACTTCGCATACAACTTCTCGTCTCTAAGTAATTGCAATATTATTCTTAAATGCTTCTCATGTTCATCCTTACTATGAGAATATATCAAAATATCATCAATGAATACTATGACGAATTTGTCCAAGTATGGCCTACAAATTCGGTTCATTAGATCCATGAAAACGGCAGGCGCATTTGTGAGACCAAATGGCATCACCAGAAACTCGTAATGTCCATAGCGCGTTCTAAAAGCCGTTTTAGGTACATCTTCTTCTCGTACCCTCAACTGATGATAGCCGGATCTAAGATCGATTTTCGAGAAATGCGATGCTCCTTGAAGTTGATCGAACAAATCGTCTATTCGTGGCAGCGGATACCTATTCTTGATCGTCAGCTTATTCAACTCCCTATAGTCTATGCACATCCTCAGAGATCCATCTTTCTTTTTGACAAAAAGAATTGGAGCACCCCATGGCGAAGAACTAGGTTGGATTAACCTTTATCAAGCAATTCTTGTAATTGCTCTGAAAGTTCTCGCATCTCGGAGGGCGCTAGCCTGTACGGTGCTTTAGCTACGGGGGCTGCCCCGGGAACTAAATCAATCGTAAACTCCACCTGCCTCGTGGGTGGAAGTCCAGGTAGTTCGTCAGGGAACACATCTAGAAAGTCCCTAACCACCATGACCTTATGAGGATCCTTACTTTTTACTTGCTTATCCACTACTTGTGCCAAGTATGTGTGATATTTCTTACGTAAATATTTCCTTACTTTCATAGAGGACACTATCTTGGGTTGGACTCCCGCCCGATGGCCTTGTATTATAAGCACCTCATCATTATCCAAGGGAATTCTAATGACCCTTTCATGGCAAAGTATTTCAGCACGCATCTTAGACAACCAATCCATTCTTACTATCACATCAAAACTTCCTATCTCGATGGGAATCAAGTCTATACTATAATCTTTCTCGTCTAAAGTTAACGTACAATCAAAAATAATTTCCTTAGTCCTATACTCGTTTCCATTAGCATATTCGATATAGTAAGTTTCATCAAGCTCACTAGGTTTCTTACCAATCATATCCTTAAATTCAAAAGAGATAAAACTTCTTTCGGCACCAGAATCAAACAACCTAGAGGCATATACATTATTTAATGGAAACGTACCTACGATGACATTCGGGTCATCACGCGCCTCGTTTACTCCCATTGCATAGACCCTTCCTCCTGCTTGTCTTCCTTGGTTTCCTCAGTTTCCTTGGTTGTTGTTATTTCCTTGATTTCCCACGTTCGCTTGATTCCCACCATTTCCTCTGTTCCCACCATTTCCTTGATTCATTCGGTTTCCATTGCCTTGGTTCACTTGGTTTCCACGATTTCCGACATTCCTAAAGTTCCCACGGTTACCATTTCCATCCCTACGGTTGCCTTGTGCCCTTCTCAATCTAGGACATGCATTCTTCCAATGCTCGGTACTCCCACATTCATGACATCCATTCCGAATCCCTCCAACTCTTATTCCACTTCAACAAGTTGCAGCGAGGTGCCCAAATCGGCGGCAAATCGTGCACTGCTTGCATTCATCACGATGATGGTTCCCACAACGGTTGCATCTTGGTGTCTGCCCGTGGTTCGGGCTGGGGTTAGCTTCATTGATACCATAATTCCTCACAATCTTCTGCCTCTTATCAGGCCCACTCCCCTTATGATCACCAAATCGGTTTCCTCCACCTTGCTTCGAACTCGCCTCGCCTCGTGAGTACTTCCCAGTCCTAACTAGATCATTGACTAGCTTCGTCGACAAACTCACAGCTTCTCCCAGTGTGGCGGGGTTCGCCGTCGTGACCATCAATCTCACTTTGGGTGCCAATCCATAAACAAACCTTTCCACTTTCTTTGCTTCGGTGTTCACCATATCCGGCACTAGCACACACAACTCATGGAAGCGAATCGCATACGCCTCCAACTCCATTCCTTTCATGGTGTGATTCCAAAACTCAATTTCCAACTTCTGAACTGCTGGTCTAGGGCAATACTCCCTTTTCATTTCCTCTTTGAACTGCTCCCATGTCAATGCATTCATCGTGGCGACACTTCTCGTGGTGACTTGGAGGTTCCACCAGGTTAGTGCCCTCCCTTGAAGCTTACTTGCCGCAAACTTGACACGGTCGGCGGGTGTACAATCAATGATGTTTAGTACTGCCTCCATGCTTTGAAACCAAGACAGCAACCCAACGGGACCCTCCGTCCCATAAAACTCCTTTGGGTTGCAAGACGTAAAAGTCTTGTAAGCATTTCGGTCATTGGCATTTCCTCTACCTTCTTGCCCTCTTGCCATGTTGATGGTAGCAGTCACATTCTCAGCAATTTGAGCGGCGATGTTCGGCATGGCATCATTGATTTGTTGGGATATGAGAGTCGCCAACTCAGCCCTTCGCTTAGCCTCTTCCTCTTGGCGTCTAGCCTCAGCGCTTGTCTCAGCATCGACCCTTCTTGGTGCCATTTCTCTACAAAGGAGAACATAGTTTAGTTAGGCGTATTTAGAATTATAAGCCGTAAACCCGATTCACAACCTTTGATCACACTCGACTAACTCCTAAGTTTTCCTAGCGCATGAAAGTCTCGTTTGCACCTATAGGTCAGTATATACTTCTATTCATGTTCCATTTACTAATCGCGTCACACACGTCCTTATGTATAGCTTAAGCGGTTACGCAACTAAAATTATGTCAACCATGTTTTTTTTTTTTTTTCAGAAAATTTCCAGAACCTAAGTACGAACTTGGGGCACGATTTAGAGGTTCGAGATGGACGATCTGGGAAAAACTCATAAAATATGAAATATAGCCCAGTGAGTTAGCTTTCTCTTCCAACTGGAATCAAGTCAAAAGGACACTCAGAGCTCCAGATATGGCCGTTCTACCAAAAGTGGTCAGAACTGAATTCCTGTTGTGCTATTTACTTTGCGATGGCGATAACTATAATAATGGTAATAACACATCAAATATCCATAACCAACACATAGCATTCATTCATATTCTTCCAAATATGTTTCACAAAACTTGCTACATGTAAAAAGGGATGATGCATCAATCATCACAACAACATAAAAATACTACAAGTCCAACATAAACGAAATTGTTCACAAATACAACCAAATAACCAACGAGAGAACTAACGGGTCTATCCCCTAAACATGAGAGCCGCCACTATCGTGCACACAACAGCAAGTACACATCCCATAGCAAGGATCACTTCCTCGACCCGCGCACTCCCTGAATTGCCATCAACGCATCATCATCCACACGTCTCATTGCCCCGATCGTCCTTTCCATCAAGATCTCTTGGTTTCTAACCCTCACTCTTGCATCTCTCAGACCTCCGGCTATGTCCCAATCCTCTCCCTTCCTCCCTAATCATACCCAAGTGAGGTGGAGGAGGTAATCCATACACGGGACGGTGAAGGTTCTCTTCATGCCTTGGACCAAAATGGAATGGATGGTTGTGAGGAAGGCGTGGAGCGATGTATGGATCATGGGCTGGAATTTGCCCTTCATTGTGGTTCCTTGCAACCCCTTGTCTTTGCGGTGGAGGAGGTCTTGGGGCTGGTGGTGATGGTGGTGGTGAGGGAGAACGACGTGCGGGTCGGTTGAAGCGATGCTCAAAGTCCTTCTCTTTCTTCATTTTCTTCCTCATCTTCTTCTTCATCTTCTTCTTCATTAGTCCCCATCTCCGGTCTTCCAACATAACCTTAACCGGGCACATAGGCGTAATTGATAGGGCCAAGACTTACTCGCACGGGGCTATCGACACGCATTCTTGCGGTACGGCGAATGCGGGATCCTACTTGTGCCGGTGGTGGTTGAGGTCGTCCTCTTTCTTCTTCTTCCATTTGATCTTCTACTCCATGCATATTCTTGGCCTAGGGGCTGATCCGGAAGCTCCGTTTGCTTGAGACATGGTGTTCCTACACAAGTTACACAAGGTATAAGATGACGACTTGATTAGATGCTTAGACGACTCCGGAC